>NC_143017.1:68424102-68531889 GCF_055824585.1 Amblyomma mixtum | reverse complement strand
CCCTTCGCGATTTCGTTTTTATTATACACTCAGTTCGCCAAAAGGGCATTTATTACCACAGTAATGAGAAACATCATTGGTATCAGTACGCATCCTTTGTCTTTATGCGACATTGTGGTGAAATATTCGGCGCTGCATTGGCGCTGGGATTAATGTGCATACGAAAGCAACAGTCGGTTGCGAGTAAAGGTATTTAATTATGTGAAAGTCGCTAACCTGCGCTTGTTCCTGGTGGGTTCTCCAGCCCTCGTTCCCACAAGTACGAGCTCTAAATTACAGCCGAGCGCATAGTTGCTCCACAGCGAGATCAAGAGGCTTTGCGGTAGTGGAGACCGCGCTGGTTGAGACAACGGGATTAACGAGGAGTGCTCTTCGTGCTTGCCGGACTAGTGCTGCGCAAGCAGCCTGTTGTGAAATAAGACCAGAGCTGAACTTCTTGCAACTAGTATTTTAAATATTCATCACTTTGAAGCACTCGTTGGATAATTTCTTTCTTTACTCCTTACGTTGCAGAAATCGCACAATATATGCTCCTCATATTTTTTTTTTTTTTACGAAGAGTGCGATGTATGAGGCAGGAAAAGGACAAAAAAGGTTATAGTTGGTATTGCGTTGCTATGCAGCATGAATGCGCTGAGTGGTTACTAGGGTGAAACGAGACAAAGACTGAACCTAACTTAACCATCAACTGAAACTTTATTCGACAAGAGAGAACATAATAAAGGAAATGGGTGCCATCACTGAGCATTCCTGACACTTTTTTTTTAATTATTAACGGAATACAGGAGAGATGCGCTGACACAACCTGCACGTGTGTTGGCGATGGAGAAATCCTCCACGATCTCCCTTCCTCAGCGCATTCAATCTGCACAGCTAGGTATGAGGCAGGTTCGTTGAAAGATAGCCGCTGCTGGAGAAATTCACGGCGCCCTCGAGTCGATACCATTTTCCGTTCCCGAATTCAAGTAACAAATCACGAATTCTTCATGCAGCCCCGGTTGATGTAGACCAAAGTAGCTGAACGCCTACAATATCCTTCAAACCAAACAATCTTTAAAACATAAAACAGGCGACATAGCAAGGCATACAGACTCCTTGATTGCTTTTTAGTGCTGCAGCATTGTAAGCCATACTGGGGGGGGGGGGGGGGGGGGGGGGGGGGGGGGAACGTGTCGTCGGGAACGTGTCCCATTGGCTAGACAAAAGCGACTTCATCAGATCCGAATTTACATCACTACTTCAGGTAATGGCATCAACATGTGCTAATAATATCGCAATGTCAAGTAATAAAGGAAACAGCCGTTCCTGAAAATTTTGCTTTGCTTTACGACTTTTATTTGTGCTGTACCCGTTGTTAGGCCTCGTGGTGTGGAGAACAAAATGTGATCGAATGCTGCCGCGTGAAGCGCAGTTTAAAGCTTCGCAGCAATCAGCGCACAAGCCTCCTTCTTCAGGCGCAAACCGAAAGAGAACACACGCGCGGGCGTAGCCGGTTCTGTTCTTTTCTTCCACCGGACGGGCGACGGCACGTTTTCCGAGACTCAAACCCCGCGTGCGCGAGCCACTTTGTAAAGTCGACGCAAATATATACACGCGCAAGAAAGAGGAGGACGGAGCGGAGAGTTGCGGCGCGCCGAGCAAGAAGACCCCAGACGCAGGTTCCAGGCCGAAGCGCGAGCGACACCGGCGAGACGACGAAGGATGGGGAGAAGGGAGGAAGGGTGGCGGCGTCGGCTGGAGGAGAGGACGGCCCAGAGCAGGAATAGCCCGGTCTGCAGCACGGCGGAAGGTGCCTGAAGAAGCGTCGGCCGCCGCCAGACAGACAGACGGGCCACCAGAGAGAGAGAGAGAGACAAAAGAGTTAAAAGCAAACATCCCACTCGCACCACGCCTCCTCACCGCTGAGGCACGGTTTCGGGAAGGAAAGAGAAGAACAGCAAGAAGCACGCAAAAGAGAACGAAAAGAAAGTGTCAAGCTGCAACGGCCAGAGACGCCGAAATAGCAGAGACCCAGTTTTTCCTCTGGCGAGTCGTCGCGCCGGGCAGGCCCCAGGCGGCTGCGTCGCGTTCCGGCGGCCGCCAACGCCGACGAACGTCGTAGGAGACGCTACAGTATACCAGCGCGCGCCACGCACGTCGTTGAAGCTCTTGGCGCGCGTGTGGTTTGCTGCCACCGGGCCGTGGGGGGAATTCCGGGTGTTTCTGAGCTTTGGCTTGACTCTGCTCGGCTCGGGTCGACTTGGCTGCCTGACGCTCCCTGCCTTCTCTGCCTTACCGGAGAATATGGCTAACGAATGTTTTCCCAGCGGCTCGCCGGCAACTTGCTGCCTCCTCTGCTCCGCGCACCGCGTCGCCGTCGCAACAGCGGCCACTTGTTTGGCTTCTCTCGGCGGCACCCGCAGGGCACGTTGCACTCTCACGCACACACACGGCTCCCCTTTTACGCTCGTGCATTGCTCGCGCGAGCCGTAAATCCACAACGGTGGAAGAAGAAGAAGAAGAAGAAGTCAGCGCCATCTATTGGCGCGCGCGCGCGCGCGTGCTTGTTTGTTCCCCGCAGTCTGCTGCGTTGCATCTCCGAGAAAACAGCGGACGCTGAAGAGAGAGCGGAAGTGGAGGGAAGAGTGTTGGGGTGGCGGCGGGAGCCCGTACACACGACTTGATGATGAGGCTCCGTGCACGCTAGAGCGCGGATGTTGTTCAAAGGAAGGTGGGCGCTCGGCGTATATGCCCGTCGCGAGACGGCTTCACCTCTTTTTGACTTTCGCGGTAGTCGAGTTGGGGGAAACAAGCCGACAGTTTCATACGCGCGTTTTCCTCGGGAAAAGCGTGAAACAAACAAAAAAAACGGAAAAAGGCGTTGAGCTCGCTGTTTCTCCGCCCCGAGAGAAGGCTTTTATGAAGGAAGCTGTTGAAAACGTGCGCTTTCGAAGCGTATAAAGCGTGCGCATAGCTTCGCGGTTCTGTAGCTGCGTGCGCTGCTGCTTCAGCTGGAAGCTCTCTCAGAGCGAGAGCTCCCTGGACTTTATACGACCAGCAAAGACGCGCGTCAGCGCCAACATTCATTTTAGTCGAGTGGAAAGGTGGAAAGTAAATATATAGACTCCACTGAAAAGGCCTGTAAGCCGCCAACTCGCAAGGCCGTTTACTGTGAAAAAAAAAGAAAGAAAAAACAGCTTAAAAACTTCTTGATATGCTCCATAAAAACCCAAGCACATGTGTGATGTACTGTGCATATAACTTCGGTTCATTCATGAGGTAAATGGTTGTTCAGTCAGCTTCTATATTGTCTTCTCCACTGTCTGTCCTCGTCGTGTTAAGGGACTGCAATCCGTAAAAGTATACACATTAACTCATCCATTTCACTCCTATGAGACAGAGGTTAGTCTGGACAGAAATAAATAAATAAAAACAAAGTGTCTGGCCCACTCCTATGAGACACAAAGAGCCACTAATTAATTGAGGTTACCGAGCGCAGAACTGTAGCCACACCCGACTACAGCCGTTAGAACTCTCCAAAACACCCGCCGAAACCACAACCGTTGGGCACTAAAAAAAAACAGTACAAACACTTTCCCGTGTCCAGTGGCTGCACTATCGAGGGCACGAATAAGCTCGATTGGCAATTAGGCGTTATTCAGCGCATCAATACGCTTTTGCAGTCCGGTGAAGTGAACCCTCCACACATGAAGCGCGTCCTCACTCAACCCGATTTCGAAACTATGCTCCCCGCGACCCCGGGCACTCTTCGGACGTGTCCTTACCCTCACAAGCGCTGCTAGGCGGAAAACAAACGTTATGGGCCCAGAGGGCTTTCGCAGAAATGCGCTCTCGTGCTTTCCATGCCTCGATTCGTTCTGTCAAAGCATTGTCCTTGCGTACACCTTCCACTGCGTTCTCTCCTTCTCCGGCTCTCAGCGTCGTTGCTTTCCCTACACGCTTCATTTCTTTTTTATTCTTATTATTTTTGAGTCGCGGTTACTGCCTACTTCGGGGCACTTCGGAGCCAGTTCCCCTTCGTGTTCGTGGCGGTCGCGAGCACGTGTCCTCTCCGCCGAGTGTTGGAGCGTTTTCGCTTACACGCAGAGGCATGCATAATGAAGTGGGCAAATCCAGCCAGGACGCATAAATTATTAACTGTCTCGCGGGCACGTGCCGTCGGTCCACACTGCGAAGCGACAAGTGCGACGCGAGCGCGGTTGCGTAGGGAAAAACAAAAACGAACGAAAAAAAAAAAAAAACTCCCACGCAGCACTCATCTTCCTGTCGCTCTTCCGGCTCCCCTTCCGTATTTCCCCCCGCGTTCCCGGTTTGCCCTTTTGTTTTTCCCCCCATTCTTTCGATCCGATTCAGAGGCCTACGGGTAACGCGTATCGGCAGAACGAAGCTCGCAACTGTGGCAGCCTGCAGCCTCTATGCAGCATGGATGGACGTGACTGCTGCAATACAGCGAGTGACTTGAGTGCATCTGTTTGGGAAGAGGGATAGCCGCGCCTACGATCTGCGCGCAAGATTTGCCCCTAGATGCCGCGCAGCGATGAAAGTGTAAAGACAGAGAGGAACGCGAAGAGCTCGGAAACAGAGGGAAAAAGGAAGCGACATGCAAATGGCTTCGTGTCGCTCTGAGTCTTCTTACCTAACCTTCCTAGGCGCGGCGTTTGCGCAACGCGTCGACGCGAGTGCAAGGCCGTCGTTGGTTGATGAGGAGTGCTTTAGGCGGTCATTGACACAAACTGAGAAGTTGACACCCGTAGGCTCCTCCGTGCATCCCATCGTGGCCGCTGACACTACGGCTCCAATGTTTAATGCACGAGGCTGAGGAGTCTGACGGCGCGACGCTCGACTTTCACTTGACTTTCTTTTTTTTTTTTTTCTGCACGCGCGGCCTTGAGTCGAGTGCTCTGGGGACGCTCATGTGTTTTTATTTTGTTGTAAGAGGGGGTCGAGCTCATGCAGGAATGCTGGCACCGTGCGCTTGACACTTGAGAAAGTCGCCGCTCATCTGAAAGTCTCTGCAGAGAGTGCTTGAGCGGAGAGGTGGGATCGCAGCTAATAGGGACTTTCAGAATAGGGTGACGCTATCGGTTAGGAGCATACGGTAATAACGGAAAGAGGGTGGGGGGGGGGGGGGGGGGGGCAGGACAATGACCGGAGGGAGGGGCGTTATTGTTTCGCGCCTGCGAACTGGTCCCGAACTGATGGCGTCACCCTATTACAAAAGTCTCTAATAACCTTGCCTGCTCTTGCTTGAGCGTTTTTACGTACTATATTTCCGCCGTATCAAACCTGTCCGCATTTTTCATGTTTCTGACTCCAGTAAAGGGCGAGATATTGAGCGAGACTTCTTAAGAATTCTACCGTACAGATAAATATTGCTGGAGAATGCGAAGCGTGGCACGTGTAGAATAAAAAAAAAATGGACTGCAGTATTTGGCTCGCTAATGGTACTCCGACGCTGGCTTAATGCGCACGAGCCTATGAACAACCAACTCCTATGGAACAGGAAGAAATAATATGTAGAAGCCATCAGGAACTGACGGCGATAATGACAAACCACGTACGCTGATGCAGCATTCAAATCATCGCACTCCCTTCTCAGTCTCGCCCGTAAACTAACAAAGAAAGCCATATAGGTAGTCACGGCACGCGTTTAGGTAAAGGTTCCGGAATAACGCTTTCACCATCCCCCTTTCTCCGCTGCTCTCCCTCGCCCATATAGACACGCTTGGCGAACAGAACGAACCCGGCGCAAATATGCAGCCCGCAGGGGCCCATGGCTCGCGGGCGAAAGGCGGATTACTCGGCCGAGAGACGCGACGAGCGCACGTGCGCGCTCCGGTGTAGGCGAAGAAGCAAGCGAGCGGAGCGCATCGGCGTCGTGTCTGCTGCCCCCGCACGCACGCACAAACGCGTGCGCGTAGTATAACTGCAGCGCGCGCGAGCGACGCCGGCGGGAACGTGCAGCCGCACGGCCCATTTAGTCTCGAGCAAGGCGTGATGAGGCCCTCGTTTGCCCGGGCACTTGCCGTAAATGAAGCTGGGACAAATCAACGGCGCCAGTGACGGCGCTGGCGGCAGCTAGCAGGCTGCGCCCCCCTCCCCTCACCTCTACAGTAGTCGGAACTGTGTCTTATTTGCGTGCGCCATTTTTTTATTTTTCCCTCTTGGTGTTGTGAGCACCGCTAACAGACGGTCTGAGCCGTTCTTCCGTCCAATCTCGCCCGTTAAGTGCAGCTCCACGGGGGTGTCCCGGGATGCAAAATGCTTGCACCGCCAGCCTCTTGTTGTTGTTGCTGCTGCTGCTACCGCCTCGCGTAAAGCTGTGCGCACAAGCGTTTCTCGACGTCTACGCATTCCTTTCATTGCATGTTTTTTAGGCGTTACATGAGTACGCTCGTTAGGAAGGCGCCTGACGACGGAAAACGCGTTTTGTTGGTTGTTCCTGGTTTTGCTTTGTTCGTCGCTCTATACAGCAAAATGCCGAGGCGTGTTCTTCGGAACTACGAGCGCTGGTAAAACTGCCCGAATATCAGCCATGCATGCTGTAGTAATGGCCTTTTCAGTTGCCATTAAATGATACTAAAGTGGATTCGCTTTACGTGCTGTCAATGGTACAGCGCCCTTTTCTTTTTTCCAGCCGCTCGGGTTGCTCGGTGGTTACGGTGTTCGCCTGCTGACCCGAGCGACGCGGTTTCGACCCAGGCCGCGCAGGTCGCATTACAATGGAGGCAAAATGCTATACGCCCGCGTACTGTGCGCTGTCAGTGCATGCTAAAGAAACCGAGGTGGTCGAAATTACCCGGCGCCCTCCACTACGGCGTCTCTTATAGACTGAGTCGCATTGGGACTTAAACCCCACAAAACCATAAAAAAAACCACCAACCCTTTCTTTTTTCTTTTTTTTCATCTATGTCAAGCACGCCTATAGGAACCCATAGCGGAATAGCGCGACAATAACAGGAGGCAATAAGTATACCTTGTGTCGTGCTTACTTGTATTGTGTCTTCTTTGATTTGGCGCGCTGTGGCTCTACGGGTGGTAGCCAGTATCAATTCACCCTGTCATCAGTTTTACAGAAGCTTACGCCTACAGGAAATTGTCGCTGACACAAATAAGATAAAAAAGCTCGACTTCACCCTTCCAACGCTTCCATGAACTTATGTTCATTGCTCGGCAGCCAGATAACATTTAGTTCATTTGGAACATTCCGTTCAATAATGTTCCGATGACTGACAGAAGCTTGCGCAGCATTCTCAATAGCAATCGTCATTAGCGAGTGCACGGGCTTCTGCTAACCATAGACTGAACGCACGTACCAATAAACTTGTCAGTCCTGCCCTTGAAACTGCCCTTCAAAAAAAAAAAAAAGCGATGAGTGAGCGTCCTAGCGTAAACTCGAGGCGTCCATCATCTCGCTTCCTGTATTTACGCCTAACCGCCGAAAAACCGCCTTAACAAATGCCGGGGCGTTGACACACCCGGCACTCTCGCGAGGCTTCTGACGTTTCTTCTCACCTTCTCTATCCCTTGCTACCTTTCCCGTTTTTTATTTTTTTAATGTTTTGCTTCCTATGCAGCCGTAGACAGTCTGTAAGGCGCTGCAGTCCGCTCGCGTTTTCCCCCCATTCATCCAAACACACCTAACGACCAGGCTCACGCACAAGCAAGCTTCGCGGGCGCAATTACAACGACGCGCAGAGATAAAATAAAAGCAAGCGCCGGGGAAAGTTAAACGACCCCGCGAGGATGTCCCGGCCACGTCTGGCGTACGTTTTTCTCGCTCTCTCTCTCGCACACTCCGTGCGTGGCGGTTGCGGGAGTAAACGTGCTTCCCGCATTGTGCGAACAATGGCGCGCCGTCGCGCAGCAGATTGGCCTGCGCCCGCCGAAGAAAACGCGTAACGTTCTTCTACGCTCGTTTGTTTCCTGCCGTCGGTGCCGAGCGGCGCAGAGGGAGCATTGCTTCGTAGCATTGACAGTCAGTGACGCCGTTGTCATGGCAACGCATGTAGTAACCACCAGAGTAAAACGTAAAATAAGCTGCTCATGCTGGTGGTGGTGTAACGCGTTTTATGCCCACCAATTCTGGACAAAAGCGAAACCGTTTATGAACGCAATTTCTTCAGATAATGTAGGATTTCACTGTAGCAACCAACATATCCGCAGATCACTTGACGGCAGTCGTATCTTTTTTTTTCTACTCGCGTTTTTGCTATCGTCAAAAAGCGTTCCCCATTGTTTTTCTGTGGCAGTCTTAACTGTTCGATGCTATCGATGGAAACACTCTAAAAGATTTTGACACATATCAGAACAATGGACCATTACCTTCAATATTTCCATAACAGTGTCTTACAATTTTCCAGTTTTAAAACTTCTTGACCGAGAAAGCCGGATATGTATAGGCGCTTAACAGGTCCTGGGCCAAAGTGACGAGGGCGCGTCGCAGTTTCAGATCCAGGGAGGCGATCCAGATGGGCCACGGTGGGGGTGGGGAGAAAGGATAGGCGGGGGACTGGAAGGCTACGCGGCGCTGTGTAAGGCAGTGTTTGGGCACTGAGCTATGGAAGTGTACTGGTGCTGGTGTATGAAGCAGATGGAATTGTATTCGGCGAAGAATGCCAGCTTCACGGATCGATAAGTATGGGTGTGGCGGCGGTAAATCAGCTGTCCAATTTTTTGTTGCGTCTAGTATTCGTGGACAGTGAGTCTATAAGCTAGGGTGTTATTTGCAGCGTTCTAGCGAATACTAGAAAGAGAGAAACTCATGAGACACGGAACGAAGCAGGTAATATATGGTGCGCTGCTGTATACCTAGCCGCACAGTGAAGAGGCGCCCCGCGAGCAGCGAAGTGCATTCGTCCAAACACAACGGACTAACATCGTTTCCCCTTCGAGTTGACTGATCGGACCTTGCGCTGTCCTCTGATAACCACCGTGCTTAACTTAAGAGATAAAGCGACTGCCCCGGGCAGCTGGTGGTACCGGGTTCGATCCCTGGACCAGTGCGAATTTTTCCTGAAATTTATTTCTTGATTTCTTATTTTACGACCCGCCGCGGTGGTTCAGTGGTTACGGTGCTCGGCTGCTGACCCGAAAGACGCGGGTTCGATCCCGGCCGCGGCGGCTGAATTTCGATGGACGCGAAATTCTAGAGGCCCGTGTACTGTGCGATGTCAGTGCACGTTAAAGAACCCCAGGTGGTCGAAATTTCTGGAGACCTTCACTACGGCGTCCCTCATAGCCTTAGTCGTTTTGGGACGTTAAACCCTAATAAACCAAACCAAACCAAACCTAAAGCCCTCGATTGAGAAAATCTTGCTACCGTTAGTCATTTTCTCATTTCTGCTGTAAAACAAACCTTGAGACCATTTCTTCATCTATTTGCGCCGTTTTTCTTACCGCTCTTGCCCTCTGCAGTGCATGCATGTGCGTTGAAAACGAAGGAAGAGCAAATTAGAGCTGCTCCACAAAGGGTGATTAGCCCAGTTATCTTAATGAGCCCACGGAGTGCGACCTTGTCTATTAAAGCGGCGCTCTTTAGTCGTCCCATAAGAGCGCGAAAAAGCGGCAAATCTTAGAGCGTTTCTCCGAAGGTCGCGCGGATGACACTGCGCTCGACTCCCCGTGATACAAATAGTTCGCCTTTAATTTCGACAGCGCGCGGCACACTTCACCAAACTTTCCTGGCCGTAGCCATCGTCAATAAGGAGGGAGGAATTAAAAACAAAAAGAAAAAAAAAACAAGAGGAACTTTAGTCGCGAAGGGTGATTAAACGTGATTGCAACACTTACGTGGGAGCTTGAACGCACCTAATGACCGAGCCGTGTTCTTTCTCCGTCTGGAAGCAGATTTCCTTTTAAACCAATAAAAGAAGAGAGAAAATTAGCCGTTTCGGCTGGGTCCAATTGCTTAACCGTCGAGAACAGGCGGCGAATTAGGACTCGAATTCTCTCTTTCTTGTTTACTCTTTTACATAAGATGCCAACAGTCGGAAACGGTCTTGTGCCACTAAGTGTTAGGCAACTCTAGATTGGGGCTAGGCAGCGCTTGAGAAAAAGATTTGTTACCGCCAGGTGAACTTTAATAAACGAAATCGATTAGCCGCGGCCGCGGGATGGCGGGGTTCTTTTCTTCACGCGTCTTTATACCCGCGTCAGGTCCAGACTGTGGCTTCGGTAACACAATGAAAAAAATCGCTTTTTCCGCTGACGAAACCCTTCCGAAGATATGTGGGCCCCTACCGGGAGTTTTCCGCGCCATCTATCACTATTTGTAACATTCTGGTGTTGGTCATGGTGAAATCCAAATGTATTCTGCGTTAGTAAACTTCGCAAGAGCCTGGATGAAGCCGATAGTCGGCGGCGCCTGCAGGCATTTTATGCCCATTCCATGCGCAGTATACTTAAACAGCTGTGCCTTGAGGGAGCTACCCTAAATTGTGTCAGGCTTCTCAGCAAAGTCTGCATGCGTGGATTGGTTTGGGTTTTTGGGTGTTGGACGTCCCAAAGCGACTCAGGTTACGAGGGACGCCGTAGTGAAGGGCTCTGGAAATTTCGACCACCTGGGGTTCTTTAACGTACACTGACATCGCGCAGTACACGGACCTCTAGAATTTCGCCTCCATCGAAATTCGACCGCCACGGCCGGGATCGAACCCCCGATCGAGCGCCGTAACCACTGAGCCACCGCAGTGGCCGCATGAATGAATTCGTACATAGTTGGTCTGCATCGCTTTGTTGGTAGAGTCCTTCTCCGAGACAGCATTCCGCAGTTAGTTTTTACCGTTGAGAAAGTTATTGTGCTGTGTTCGCGCATCAAACGCGTGCGAACGGATCTAGCGTAAACAAAGAGCTTGACCAATGCGAGACAGCTTTGTTTGAGACTTTACGTGATGTGTTTTCTCTGAAGTAGGCCTAACGCGCACCTGGCTCCGAACCAAGTATTTATTGCTCACGTGCCTTTGGAGCACGAGTACAAAACCAAAATGGCATGCACGGGCTAAAATGGCATTCCACCCAGCATAAGCGAAAGCAAGAATGTGGAAAGCAAGAGAGCGCGCTTCCTGCAGGTAATAGCCATCTAATGAAGCGGCTTAGAGCTCACAATGAGTTCTCTTGGGAGGCTATATATGTAGCAATCGTTAACCTGGCGTGCTAAGTAACAATGAGAAAGAAACTTTCGGTTCACGGAGGAACTCCGGGTGCCACGTGCCGAAGATTTTGCGGAAGGGTAACCAACAAAAGCAGGAACAAAATTCGAACTTTGCTCTGGGTAAGGACGCGTGCGTTGGGTCAGAAACACCAAGATGAGACAGAAATATCCTGGTATTCATTACAACGTCAAGTTCAGACAAAGACGCCTGGATTAGAATAGAAGCAAATTCTAAAAACGCGAGATGAAGCTGAAAGGGTTATTCAGAAGCAGCCACTTAATGTGTGACATTATGAAGAATGTTTATATTTCAGCGAGATATACCCCGACTTTTTTTTTCTCCTTCTTTGGGTATTTAAATCCGATGAGTTTACATTGTACGGCCTGCCACGTGGAAGTTACTGCGGACAACATGTTTGTACAATTAGTCCAGGTTTTGTTGGTTACTTGGTTTCTTCTCTAATCGGGATGTTCAAGCAAGTCACGTGACGCTGCTTGGACGTGTTTCCCCGTCGTTTATTTAGATAAATGCGACTTACTATACATCACGGTAGGTTAGCATCTGAAAGCGACTTATAGTGAGCAACTTTGAGGGATATTTATAAACGTCACTGTGGCAACGAAGTAGAAGGCACTGGAAGAGGAAGAGAGCACAGGAGGAGATCATGCACATCCCACTCGTGACGCGTATTCACAGTAGGTTATCCCGCACAAGTAAGGGTAATAATATTTGGAGGAAAGAACCAGGACAAAGGTCACACACAGCTTCGCCTACTAACGCTGCCTCTGCAGCTATGCTGCTGCGAGGATAAAGAGCTCGATCGACTGATCGAAGAGCAAAAGAACAAGTGCTAGCTAGCTGCCTCTCTAAAGGACATTCGTGGCTCGCGACACAGCTTCGCCTACTAACGCTGCCTCTGCAGCTATGCTGCTGCGAGGATAAAGAGCTCGATCGACTGATCGAAGAGCAAAAGAACAAGTGCTAGCTAGCTGCCTCTCTAAAGGACATTCGTGGCTCGCGAAGTGTGCCCTTCGCTGCCGCGAAAGAAAGCCTCGCGGCGCCTAAGCGGTGGCCCTCGAGAATCGCAGGACGGAAGCTGTCGAGACGGGCCCAGCGAGCCCGTGCGGAGGGGTTGGCGGTAGAGGGGACTTCGGAAGCAGCCCCAGCCGTGGGGACCGGCGGCAGCGACGCCGCGAGGCGGCCCACCTAATAACCGCGGCTTGATTACCCCGTGGAGAAAGTGAGACGGTTGCGAAATCTCCTTCCCGGAGAGACGCGATACTTCTCAAGAACGGCGGTGAGTGAACGAGGGAAAGGAAGAACGACGGGGATGACCAAATGGGAAAGGGTGTCCGCTCCGGCCGTTTCTCTGTCGCTTTACTGCTCTCTCCCCTCCGCGGCAGCCGGTCGTCTTGCGCCGGTGCTGCCCGCACTCTCCCCGGCTTCCGGCGCCGGACATCAAAGGACGATTTGTAGCGCGGCCTCTCGGCGCGCGGAGTGCATTTTTGTACCCGACGCCCTGGGACGCTCGCCCCGAGCGCGTGTATTTCTCGCTCGGGTCCAGGGAAGAAAGGAAAAGGACTCTCGGCCGAAGAATAGAAGGAGCCCGCTCAGCATGGGATCCGATGGGGCGCAGTTTATCTTTAGTGTGGACGGGCCGCGCCACTGGGTGGTGGTGGTGGTGTTGAGGAGGTGGTGGTGCTGGCAAATCATCGATCGCTGACTTTCCGCCGGCGGGGGGGAAGGCCCAGCGGAAAGCGAAGAAGCCCCTTGGCCGCGTTTTCTTGACGCACGCGCGACTGCTCCGCCGATCAGCGCGGGGAGCAGCGCTGGAGAGCCGGTCGCGCGGGGGCTCGACGAACTGTGAAGAGGGAGGCAGGGCTCTAAGAGGGAAGTCAAATAAGCCGGCCGTGTAAACACGCCGCGGTGCGCCGCGCTCTGGATTATGGTTCGGCCGAACTCTGCGGGGCGTAAGCTCAAGAATGTTTCTCGCTGCCGTCTAGAAGCGGCAGCATTTTCTCGCGTGGCGCAACTCGACACTTTCTTTTCTTCGCCTCTGTCTCTCAGAATCACGTCTGGCCTCTGACTCGCATGCACCGACGGCAGTCGGATGGAAAGTCGCGCCTTGATCGCGGCTATGCGTTAGCCGCTTCGCCGTGCTGTACGCAGGGTAGGCTTAGAAAACTGTCTCTAGCTGATCGCGAATTTGCCCTTTAATCTTCCGTGTAATAGTCAGATCATCTCTAGTAAATTTGCGCCGTCGGCTCCCCTCTGACTGCCTTGAAACGCTTTGCTCTTACAGCGTCAAGGCCCGTACTGATCTGGACGCGCAACAGTGTTCGTTTGCACACTCGGCTCTTAGTTTTGTCTGCGGCAGAGGCACTCCATTGAAGCGGAATGGCGAAGTGTCGCGTCTAGATTTACTGCTCACTCAATATTGGCGCAGTCTCCTGAATTATTGCGCAGTTCTCGCCTGCAGTGTTCATACGTTGTCGTGCTCTGGTGCGTGCGGGAGCCACAAGATGTGAGCTATGAGGTATACATCTTTAAGGCATCTGGAAGGCCGAATCTCTCTATTTTGTTTGTTTGTTGTGAAAACGCATTGAGAGAGAGAGGACTAGTTATCCTCGCATCGTCAGAGAGCGTTTTCTTATTTGCACTCTCGTTTCTCTCTCTTTCCCTCTTATCTTTCTTTGCTTGCATCCGGAATCCAAGATTTTGTGTAGCCTTGATGGTCATTGGCGATGCCCCGAGAGTACGCTTTCTTCGTCGTTGCCTTTTCTGACGAACGACAGCTAAGCTATCAACGCCCGGCGTTCGCTCGGCGGAACGTCAACGCGCGCTCGCAGGCGTGCGTTCTGGTGGGCGACTGAAGCGTGATAAATGCACCCTAGTAGCTCTATCTCAGTCCCGCAGTGCCACCGTTGCGCGCCCTTCACACTCGGGGCCCCCGGCCGCACTGTTTACAGCCGGAGCCGGTTGCGGACTTCCTTCTGACGCGCCACGCCCCTTCGGAATGACTTTTCCGTGTCGCTTTCGGCACGGCTGCGCGCCGTTTCTCCCATCTCCTCTCTCTCTCTACGCCTGCCCTTCTCCATAGGCAACGCCCTTGGCTATGGGGGTGTATGCCAGGGAATGGGTAAGGAGGGGGTGGGAAAGGGGAGCGACAAATGCGCTCTACTGAGGCCCCTGACGGTGGTGAGAGAGACAGCGCTGACGAGCAGCAGAAGCTGTAGGGGGACAATTGCTCTGCTCTCGCGCACGCGTGAGAATTCGGGAGCGAGCATAAGCACCATGGGCAGATGGGATCGCAGAGCGACATTTGCGTGCCGTTATGTGTGGGAACTGGCTGCCGTGGGCGCTGCTGAAGGCTTGTTGGAGCTCTGCTAGATTGTTCTGCGCGATGGATTGACGAGTTTTAAGCCTGAGACAAACCGTTCTGTGGTCGACTTTTGCTGCGATGGGAAAGTAATTCGCGTAAGGAAGGTGAATGACCGCGAGGTCGGGAGAGCGCGTCATGACAGCGCTAGCGCCATCCTGACAGGCACGCTTCACAGCGCAGGGTACTGAAATTATCTTTTGCCAGAAAGCTTGAATTAATCCGAATCATGGCGTAGATTAAAAAATGAATGTCGCAGCATTTATTGGGTTCATATGGTGCTCTGTGATAATGTGGTGGTGGGCTAACTTCACCAAGCGTCAGTGGTGAGATGTTGGTGCAATATCGAGTAACAAGATTGCCAGAAGTTTGTCGCGCTCCTAACTTGCGACGCAATGATCAAATCCTCTTTCTCAGAACAGTCCCTTTCATTCCGTACAGCGCACCTCTTTAACTGCCAGCAAGTTGCTATCACGGTCGCGCAAATCTGGTTCCCTTCCATAGCATCATAAGCCTCCTTTCGTCACCATCATCGCAGCCAGGAGTTGGCATACCGGCCAAGATCTCGCACAGAGCTTCGCATTCACTTACTCGAATCATTCTGATCCAAGGCACATCTTCTTACTAGCACTTTTTTTCCCCTTCGGGCAATCCAATAAGGCACAAACTCCCGCCCAGACTTATCTCGTCGAGGCCAAGTCCTCTCGCAACGCTTCTTTGTCGCCGAGCCTGAGAAGCGCTCGCCACTCATCCGCGATTCTCGGACACACCGAGACAACGGCACAGCGTGAGGACGCGGTAGGCCTCGGTGACGCGCCCGCCGTTAATTGGCGGAACCCCCGAGGACACCGCGCGGGGATGGAGAAGAAGGGAAAGGGGGGGGGGGGGGCACTGTGCCCGTCTTACCTGTTCAGAGGCGCGGGCAACGATGACGGCAAACAAAGACAGTGCGCAGAAGAAGGGAAGGACGCACACACACAAGCAGCTGTGACCGCGGCCATTGGTGAGGCGTCTTTGGCAACGCGATAATCAGCGCTGCGTGCGAGGACCGGGGCCAGGCCAAGGAAAGCCGAGGTTGGCACGGGCGCGCGCGGCGCGGGCTCAGCTGTGTGACATGTTGGAGGGGGGGGGGGAGGCTGCGTCTTCCACCCTACAAAGCACCGCAGTGGCTACGTTGCGGGCCTGCTCCCTTCCCCTACTGGAGAAGAGCGCCCGCTAAATTAATTACCACGTGTCGGCCGATCGGCACGCTCGGGCGCCGGTCGGTCGGACGGACCACTCCAGCCCGTCACGCTTTATCAAGCGCTCGGGGGAGAACGGAGAGGAGTAGGGAGATAGGAGGAAGGCCTCTCGGCTAATGCCGTTACTTCTGCTAAGAGACTTACACCGGGATCGTCATCAATGGGGGGGGGGGGGGGGGGGGGGCTCTCCCTCGAACACACATACGCACGCACGAGGGCGCGCGCGGGGGAGCCTGCGTGCTGGGCAACTTTTAATTAAGTTGCCAAAAGATTGCGAGGAGGGAGGTATGGAGGGGGTGTCGGGCACGTCATCACCTCGAGCGCGCAGACCTCGAGAGGATTTAGCTGAGCGGAGTCAACAGAGCGCCCATCCAGTGGACCTATACGTCGACGCCGATTCGTTTGTGTCGAGCCTCGCGCATTTGACAGACCACAAGAGAAGCGGAGCCATCTACAGTTTCAACCGCTACTGGGTACACCGGGTGAGTTTTATTTGGTGCTTCGTTCTCGGTTCGGATCGAAAACGGGGGTAGAGTACGGAAGAAAACTCTGCAATGAATTCTAAACGCGGCCGAATTCGCGCCAATGTTTCGAGGACAGCACGGTCACGAAGCACGTCGCTTTCGGCGAGCTTGTCCCAGAGGTCGCTGCTGCTGGTGAAAAATAAATAAATAAAGGAGGTGAAATTCAGTTATATTAAAGGGCGAGACAATTAGCCAGCCGAATGCCTTTCGAGGGCGCGAGAAGGTACTTCAAGAGAGTATTCTGTACTCTTTTACCGTTAGGAGTAATCGCACCACAGCTTTACTATTGATGCCTGCACCGTCAGACTTTTCGCTATGCAAGTAATGCGTCTCTGTCTTCACGTATACCTAAATTACATGCATATCCTTTACGTTTAAATACTGTTTTATAAGTAAAATTATTTCGGTATACCAAAGGGCAGCATTATGGTGACCGCCTTATTTGGTTTGCAATTCGACATGGCAGTAGGCCGCTTTCTTTAAAACTTTTCACTATTTAGGACGGTGGCAAATCTTGACATCAAGAAACACTGCGCAAACAACATTTCAGTATCCTCTCGTCTAAGGTGCACCTCTCAGGGCGAGGCCCAGTGTCACGGCCCGAGCAAAATTGTTCAACTTCTACAGTCGTCTTAATTACCCCTTTGCTGATATTCCTTCGGAACAGCTCCATGTACCAAGCAGAAGGGGCATTTATCCGCTGATCCACGATTGTTAACGCGTGCCGCCAACTGCCACAATCGATTCCTCGAGTATAAGGCTCACTTCAGTGAAGCCGTTCGCGACGAAGTTTCAGAGCTACGTGCTATTACCTATAGAACACCACGTTCTGCGCAGTTACGGTCAACATTCACCTACGCAAATACGAAGGATTCTAACTGCTGATCGACCTTAATTAGCTGCTTTCCGTGGCACAGCATCCGAGATGGACGCCGCGAAACAAAGTTTACCACGGCAGGGACCACATTTGCCAGCTGTGCAGCAGCGCAGAGCTACCGGCAGTAAATAACGACTGGATTCGAATTCCGCGATCAAAGCTACGCTGCGAATAGGGCATGTGCGTGGCCGCGAAAATTTTGGTCCTACACAACCGCGGCACTGACCATGGCGAGCTCATAAAGAGACAGGGAAGACTGCCCGTTTTCGACCTCGGGTCGATTTAGGTTTCCCCACAGGGCCTGCACACGACGATGTAATACAGGAGAAACAGCGTTACAATGCAACAAGCTCAAGGAAGGTGACTGAGCATGAGCTATATCGCTTACACTCCTTTACACCTATACGCTCCTATATGTATGCTTACACACCCTTATTAGGTATACCTATACACCCCTTTTCCTCTTCCACTGTACACAGTCAGCTGAAGATATAAGGGGTCAAGGGTGTGCGAAAGCGCGTGCATATAAGTGGAGCGAAAGGAAAAAGCAAAAAATAAAAGCTAAAGAATTAGATTTACTAAAGCTATATAGCTGTGCACTAGCCTTGACGTAAGTGCGCCACACCAAGACGAGCAAAGCAGTGAAGAAAAGGAGGCGGCCCGAAGGACGGATGAAATCTGTCAGCGGTACTTCATGGTTTGTTGAAATTCTTTTAGTGAACGTTGGGCGTCTTTGCGTGTCATTAATAGAGTAAATAAACACCGCATAAGTCAAGTGTTTTAGTACTCTTTAATGGACTTGGCGCCGCAGTCCAAAGGGGCAATCGGCGTTAATTGCTGGAGTGGTGTCATCATTAAATCAACTTCGTTCGTTTGGTTTTTGTTGGCTTACTTGACCCTTTGTTTACTTTCAAGGTTACTTTAACCTGTTCTCACCTCGCAAAGGTTTTTCTTTGTTCATAAGAAGGCTTTGCGTCGCCTAGGAAATGGAGTCTTGGACTAAAGACAGAACCCTGTGCTAACATGAATACTTTTGTGATTTCTAATAAATGTTTTCAATCAATCAGTCGCATCGAAAGCGGCACTGTGGGAAAATTTTCTTTTCTTGCATGCTTTCCAAGCTGCCACTGAGACGCACCCGATAACGAAAAGGCAGACACGCTATTTTCGTTCGATGACAGCCTCTCCTATATCAGATACATAAAACATAAACAATCCATTAACCCCGCCTCTTCTCTACACTTCCAGAGGATTGGGTGCAAGAATTTTCTTTCTTGACGGGCTGCTCTAAACTCTTCCACATTCACGGGCATAAATTGTATCCCCCCCCCCCCCCCCCTCCATACATCAGAAGCGAACAGCTGCTGTAACCTGTATCGGTGGTGATGCAAGGGGCATTCATAAGTTTTTTTCCCCCTATCTAAAACGATGCCCAAATGTGAACTTGCCCAAATGCTGTAATTTACAGCACTCTTTAAATGAAGAAAGGAAAACAAGTCTAACTGATGAAGCTTTAAAGTGCAGTCTTTCGTAGTGGTACATCACATTCTTATGTATTTACCTTCCATTGGCGATGCAGAGCCAAAGATGGGCAACCACCAAAAGGCCCAAAGCCCGAAACAGCATGCGAGAGACCAGTGCACACCTGATGAAAGTTCTTTGCCGTCGGAAGGAAGGAAGGTGGATGGGGAGGAGTATATAGAACAAGTGATATGCTCTTCTGGACACGTGGACACTTCAAACTTACATTTCAGCGTAACAACTCTCAGTTGCATCACCTAATAGAAAAGTTACAGCCCAAAAAAGAACACTTATTGAATCACCACAGCGTTATGCAACCAACGCTTGCTGAGGCTCAAAGTTTTTTCCGCCAATGACAGCACCACGTAAAAAAAAAAAAAAACGCTTAGACACGAGACAAAGTCATGTACCATGCACTCAAAAGAAAAGAAGCACATTCTTCCATTCTTCTGATTGCATCTTCGCATTTACCTGCGGCAACGCCGTGCGAGTTTCGTAACGCCTTTCGACGCTAAAACCCGTCGCTGCGTGCATTAAAGGCATAGGTCATCGGAGAGTCGACAGGCGCGCTTTGGCGGTGACTTTTCCCGAGGCAGCCCCCTTCTCCCATACCCTTTGTTCTCCCAAGTCACAAACACGCTTTTTCGTGCATTTCGCGAATAGACGGCGGACAGTGATGTCGTCAGCTGAAACATATCGACGCAAGTTGCGCCACGTGATCTGTCGCCATGGCCCCGAGATGCGTGCCGTGTCCCGCGGCAGTGGTGGACCAACCCTATACGTATGCATTCGCTGCGCCGTTGTCTCTCGCATAGTGCGCGGCTCCAGCGCAGCGTACTGCGCCCGAAGCCAAGCAGAAACAACGGGACACGGGGCAGACAGAGAGAGAGAGAGAGAAAGAAAAACTTAAAAAAAGAGAATTCAAAGAAGCAAGCCGCGAGAAATGCTAACACTGAGGAAAGGGCTAAGTGAGATTTTCGCGTGACTCTCGGCTGCCAGACCGCAGCCCGGGGCTCTCAGTAAAACCCGCGGCGCCCCCACGCCGCCGCGAGCGACCAGTCGAAACTTTGAGTGCCTGTCGCGTCGGTGGCAAAAAAAAAAAAGAATAAAAGAAAACAAATCACGCCGAGAGAAGCGCGACGAAGGGAAATGTCCTCCCCTCCCCTGTATGCGTGGCATCGGTGGCGTGTTTAGAGGGGGACCCTCCATTATCGAATATCAATAAAGCGACCACGCCTGCTAGGCTCATGGCATTGCGGCGGCCACGGCAGAAGCGACTGTATACATGCGTGCCGGCGGAGGCGTTCGAATGCCTGTATTAATGCTCGGCCCTACGATAAAAACCCTTCTACCCCCCCCCCCCCCCCCCCCCCCCCCTTCTTCCATATTCGCGTCTCCCGTTTGAAACAGAGTTCACGGGACACTGCGCGGATCCTCCCGGATTGGGCCTCTGATAAGAAAACTCTTGTTTTTGGTAGTTCGCTGTGGCGTCCTGTCTTCCGCGCTCCCGTATTAAAGGGGGCGCCTAAAAGACGCAAACCATCCCTGTACAGAGATAAAAGGCTGCTGTTCGAAGTGATGTTCTCCCGGCCTCTTCTCCCTTGCCTTCTGCACGTTCGTGAACGTGAGGTAAAACAGGCTCGCTTGATTTTGGAGGCTATCTGTGCCGGTGGTAATTAACGCTGAGTGGAGAAGAAAATCTTGTCGGAAGAGTACGGAAATCTGGGGATGAAGCGATTTGTTGCGCGCTGGAGCACCGGGGGGTGTCAAGTATATAGCGCGGGTTTTCTTCAAACGCGTTGTTCGCGTAGGGGCGAAATCAAAACTCGTAGTGGCAGCTGTTGTCCCTAGAAATACTCGGCGTGCGTGCAACAGCTTATGAGCTGGGAAGGTAGGGCGAACGTTTACACAAGAGAGGGAATAAAATGCGCAACGCACAAATTTTAAGAAAAGATTTTTGCGAGTCAAAAATGAAGCATAAAACCCTAGAGCGACCCAGAGCGAGGCTACGTAGGATCAGACGATGAGCGCTCGACACCCACCTGCTTAGGATACGCAAACACTCAGAAATATGTGTACTTCGCTTATTTCTTCGTTTCAAAAGCCATACTATAATAGCATCTTCGAAAAACGTAGCGCGAAAAACAAGACACAGGTAAGGTGAAGACAGGACACGAGCGCTTTCTCACGACTGAATTTTTTATTAGGAAGGATATCAGAATATATACCATAGATATGGAAGCGAAGAAGAAAGAAGGAAAAACAAAAAATAACAACTCAAAAAAGAACAAGACGAGGAGATAAAAGGCCGGCGATGGAAGCAGGTACATAGCATAGAAACATAAAAACACGTGCACTGTTACTTGACAACCGATTGGAGGTACACAATCTCACTTTTTGTAAAGGTGATGGATGCGTCACTAATACACTTTTCCCCCCCTTTCGCGATATAGAACGCTTCAATAATCTCCCTTGTACGTTGATGATATGCTCTGTCAAGTACTACAGTCTTATCGAAAAGGGGGGCGACATTTACAATCCCTGCAATGTTTCGGTAAATTTTCAAGAGCTTTTGGCGTTAAAGAATTTCTGTGTTCGAACAGCCAGACATTTAGACAGCGCCCGGTCTGCCCTACATAGTATTTTTCACACGAAAGAGGAATCTTGTAAATCACCTCTTTTTTACATGGCACAAACCTAGATTTGTGATTAACATGGCAACGATGATAACTTTTTAATCCCTCTGCTTTCGCTCTGACCACCGCACACAATCCAGATAACTTCACGGGAGCTGAGATTACTGTGCCCACCTCGTATCGATTGGCAACATTTCGTAACCCATGTGAAAAACGATGTACATAGGGCGAAACGACAGGTTTCTTTTTCGCGTCGAATAACATAGCCCTCTTGGCATCCTTGCCCTTGAGCCACAACAGGAGTTTTTCGCGCTACGTTTTTCGAAGATGCAATTGCTCCGACTAGCCCAGTATAGCTTACTTGTGCTATAATAGCCCCCCGCCGCGTTGGCTCAGCGGTTACGGCGCTCGGCTGCTGATCCGAAAGACGCGGGTTCGATCCCGGCCGCGGCGGTTGAATTTCGATGGAGGCGAAATTCTAGAGGCCCGTGTGCTGTGCGATGTCAGTGCACGTTAAAGAACCCCAGGTGGTCGAAATTTCCGGAGCCCTTCACTACGGCGTCCCTCATAGCCGGAGTTGCTTTGGGACGTTAAGCCCCAATAAACCAAACCAAACCAAACCATACTAATAGCGTTATTCTGACTGGTCAAAGCAGGTTCTGAAATTCTCTGTTGCTCACGTAGCCCATTTCAGGCGATATTTTTCGTACTTTTTGAGCACTGCAAGTTCACATTGTACATGAAGTTGCGCTGGTATAATAATTAGAAACATCTCGACTACAGGCACAAAAATATAAGCATTTGCAATAACAAAACACATGTAGAGACTAAACGTACGACTCAACCTATATCTTGCATATAGTCACAGTAGTCTGCAGTTTATCTCTCTGTCTTTTAACGCCATTAGAAGCTACAAAACCTGCTCCGACAACAATTTCACGACCCTAATTCACCTCGGATTTTTTTTTTTTATCGTGTTTTACAAACATCGCGCTAAAAATACATTGCACCAGTACAGGTTTTAATGGGGTGGCCCACGACAAACCGCTGATGAAGATAAGCATCATATTGCATTGCTGACGTACGAGAGATACGAACAACAGAGAGATTTCAGAAAGCTGACCCATTCGGCATTGCGCACTTATTGGTGCAATGACCGTTCCTTTACCTTTCCATATTCCCATTTTCTCCTCATTTGGCCGACGCTAGATGCGCCCAAATAGCCTATGGCGCGGGTCAGCGCAGCCATTCCCGCTGCTTAGTGAGGCAGTCCTAGCACTGCACGCGAAGTTTACACGGGCCGCAGGCTCTTCTTAGTAGTACAATATTAGCAGGGCCCTAGGGACGCTACGCGATGCTGGATTACATGCGCTACCCCGACTTCCACCTGTTGCGCCCTCGCTAGTTCTTCAACGCTCGTCGAGAAGCAAGCCGGACAACACCATGTCGCAAGACCCCTTGCCACCTTCATCGCTCTCACTACAACCACGTCAGCGCTGAGGTCCTGCTCAGTATACGTCCTGTTCTATCCCTCTACTGTGTGCGTTTCTGCTCTCATTTTTCTTTTTTTTTAATGTCATAACCACGGTTGAGCGCCTCAAATTTCATCGCGCACATTTCTTCACCTGTGTCTACGCAGGTGACGAGGCGATTCCGGTGTCCTCCGCGACGTCCGGGTGAATTATACGGCGGGACGAAAGAGTAGAAAGAAACGAACAAAAAAAAATAACAGGAGTGGGAGAGCAGCTGTGCAGAGGCGCGCGCGCGCGAACTGAATTGGAGGGAACGGGGGCGCGACCAGGAACGGAAAAAGAGGAGACGCGCGTAAGCCACCGCAACGTCTTCGCGCTCTCAATGCGCGCACAGCGGCCCGGGCCGCAATTAGCACCGGTCCGCGCGCCACACCACCGTGCGACTCGCGTGAACAGGGGGACGCGGGCGGCGCGGACAAGCAGAAAACTTCCAAACGCGGCCTCTCGCAACCTCAGAATCAGGTGTGACGGCTAGACACGCGATGCGGCTCACAAGACCGACACACGCGTACGCACACGCACGCACGGCTTGGCATTAAGCTCACGCCGGGAGAACAAACACACACTCGCGTACGCTTTGAGGTCTCGAGCTTAGGCGCACTCGAGAGTCTGTGCGTACCACAGAGACGCGGACGGCTTTTGAACTCACGCGGAGCAACGGCCAGCCGCTGCGAAGCCAGACGTTAGGAGGACGAGAGAGAGAGAGGAGGCGAGGGGGACAGCGCAATTGTTGTCCGCTATATCTCCTCCGTCCGCGGTTTCTGTAGGCTCGGTCAAAAACAATGGACCATCGAGACAGACACACATTACTGAGGGGAAGGGCGCGCATTTCCCATGCGGTTGGCGGCGGCCGACCTGCGACGGGGATGCGAAATCGCGTGCGCCCGCCGTTCCTCCCCGCCGCCACGGCGCGAGGAGATGCGGGAAAGCCACCTTGCGGTTTTCTTAGATATGAGCATAGAGTTGTAATTTATCGCGGCGCGCTCTTTTGCTACTTACGCACGCAAAAGTTAGGGGGAGACTTCATCTCGGCCCTAAGTGTATGACGCGAAAGAGTTAATGGTTATTTACTGCGTTCTTTCTACATTAATAACTATTTTAATTACAGGCACTAATCAGCATCATGAGTGCATAGTAGACCACGTGATACAGCACAAGACACGCACGTTCTCCCTTTATTCAAGCTGAATGTACCTCAACGGCCTAGCAGTAATGAGCCTGACTCGCAATCCAAGGGTCACGGGTACGATTCCCAACTAATTACCCCAATTTCCTTCTCAGTGATCAATTTACTTCATGTCCTTATACGACATGGGGACATTTCACTCAGACCACAATCTCCATTCAACAGCTCTACGTGTGATGTCACAACTCTCTCGACTAAGCTTGAGTTAGTGTGACAACGCGCACGTCTTTTTCTGCTAACGTCCGCTGTAACGGTGCCTCGTTAAAATCGCGGGATACCATGGAGTTCTTTGATGAGCCGCACTGAATGAGATCGCTACAGTGTTTTCTTGCAGCACACCCTCCGCAGCGGCCGGTGCCTGTTTCGAGCGTTGCACAAACACCTTGCATTGTGTCAAATGCACTCTTGTGTACAGTGCCACGAAACCAGCGTGACCGGGGTCACCGCGCACTGGCGAGGTTTCGAGCAAACCAGAGTTGCGACAGAGGAGTGCAACCAAATTCAATGACAGTGGCTGTCAAACCCACGAGTTTTGACTCATTAAAAGAGGCCCCAGCTCACCGTCTCCGCCCCCCCGCCCGTGAAAGCTACTGAAACGAGATCGGCAACCTGCAGCCCATAGCGGTACCGCGCTAACTGCATCGTTCTCGAGCAATGCATTAGACGCGCCTCTCTCGTTGTTTATGAGACAATTACTAATGTTCATTAATCGCTGTTGCGAACACAGCTACGGTTTCGAGAAGGAAAGGTTCTTTCGCAATAGAGCGCCAATGCGAATCTTTTCGCTTGTCATATAAAGGAAGTGTCACTGAACAGTTGCATCTGACAACCGTTGTTGGGAAGCGGTCGCAAACGAGAACTAAAACATAATTTGTAGGAACTAATAAAAAAAAACATAGCCGCACGTTGTTACCATCAGAACGGAGAGATGAAAAGACGGATTGTATCGACGCAGATATTGCTGATTCGACAAAGAAGAAGACGGACTCCTTTCATATTCGCCAGGGCCGCTTGCAAATAAGGTTAGGAGTATAATGCTAATCCAAGTTGTTTATTTGAACGGCATTCGCGCCTCACATGCAGATACAAGAAAAAAGCGTGCTTCTCAGTGATTCGATTTTCATCGCGGCAGAAATTTGCGCAAAAATATTCGCAGCCTGCGCAAGCGTCGAGTTGCAGTGGTGGGGTGCGGGAATAACGACGGCTTATACCGCCTGAAGCGGCTGAATTCTCGGCATAACGCGCGGTATCCAACCGAGTTAAACATTCAGGCGTTTCCTTCCAATCCGCCGGCAAATTCGAATTCGTCTTACACACTTCAAAGTAGATTAATTTTAATGATGTCGAGCTGAATTCGTATTCTTTCTCCGCGCAGAAAGAAACGATCAAGAACGCGAAGGACTGGGGCGTGGGGAGTAAGTGTATGATTTTTTTTTTCCGGTACTGCAAAGAAATTCTACGGCCTGCTTTCAATAGCGGAGTGCGCCAAGCGGTGTACGCTTCTTGCGACATCGAGGCACAACAAAGCCCTCTAATAGCGTATCACTGATTACCAAGTTTTCGACACCAAGCCGTTGTCCCGTTGCGCAAGCGCTAAAAGCTGGGTAAGCTATAGGCGAGGAAAATCCGTTAACAGCGACAAGACGAGAGATGCAGTGACGAAAAATTCAAGCCCTGTTCAGCCTTTTAGGTGTTCTCACCGAGTCGCTGTTGTCGAGCCAGAATTTCTCTCCGGCCCCAGCGTAGCGCGAGCCAGTGTTGACGCAACGCCTTCATCAGTGTTCGAACCCAAAACGAGCGCGTTCTTCTCCTTTTTTTAATATGTTTACTTTCGGTCAGCTGCGAAAAGGGGTGTCGACACCAGCTTCTCGGAGATCCCGCAGCGTTCCCCATCTTTTTGTCATTGTAAGAAAGAAAATCAGACAAAAACAAGTGGCAAAGCACGAACGCCCATCCCGCCGATCGCATCGTTTCTACATCACTCCGAAGCAGCGTCGGCTCTCTCGCAATCTTCTTCGGCCTGGCAATTCATCGACAGTCTCCTTCCTCGCACCAGGTCGAAGAGGAAACAACATCCGTCTATGTTTCGCGTCTACAACTCCACTTCCCTTTATTTCGTTTTTTTTTTCTTCCCCCGAGTAGTTAAACTTTCGAGCTCGGCCTCGCTTCCCCTTTCGGCGTCGCCGAAAAGACCGGGAGGCAGGCAGGCCGGAGGATTGCCTCACCTTCGACAACATTTGTCTTATTTCGCGCTCCCGAGCGCCACACACTGTACGAGGGGGCGAAGAACATGAGCAATTCCCAAGCTGACGATCGCTGCTTCGCTCGCGGGGCTTCTAAAAGCGCCGCCGACGACTCCTCACACACCCCGTCGCGCAACACGGGCGGGCGGGCGGACGAACGAGTCAGCGCTTCCTGCCTTAGCGCCCCCGCGGCAGCGATCGCACAGTCATCGGTGCAGTTCTATGCCCCCATCCCTACCCTCGGGAGATTCATGGACGCAATACGGTCGCGCCCGATGTCTGTAACAGTGAACAACTAGGCTCTCGGAGCTGTGCAATCCAGCACGCTGGGGCTTAAGAGCTTCTTTCTCGGTATTCTGACTGGCACGGGCCATGAGCGGTGTTGGGAAAGCGACGAATATCGAGGAGTGCGCGCATATAACGGTGGAGGTTGTTGCGGTAAGGGAAGACGATGAACGACCAGGAGAGTGATGCGCCGCAAAACGGCCGATCCGCGGGGCGGAGCCGCAGCCTCCCCTCCCGTTTATTCCTGGAACAGGCCTGCATAGCCTACTTTGTTCTTTTGAGCGCTGAAAAGCGAAGTTTCAAATGAGGTGACGCGTGCGATCTCTAACTGCGTGCTCAAGGATCGTCCTTAAGGTGTGCCCTGGGATTGCGAAACTAGCTCGGACATTTCTCTAAGGTTCGTCCTATCATGAACGTAACGTGATTCCATGGCGATAGGAGAAGAGGTGCATAATTTTTTTACCCCACCATACTGGGACCCTTGCATACAAATAGCAATATTTAACGGAAATAGGTGACTCCGGAACAGTGTAGGCGCACAGACCAGCTTAGTGAATGTGCCTAATAAAAACGATGACATCACGAATGCTGGATGCGAGTAGATCAGCTTAGTGCGGAAGGAAAATAAAATGCAGGAGGCAAATTCCTGGACAAACTATACCTTCTGTCGTTGCTAGATGAATAGGAAAAAAAGATTACCGGTATATTTATTACCCATGAAACCAAAAATGCCTACTGAAACGGTACATAAAACTTCCAGGCTTTTTTTCAGCTTTATATTTATTCTTCGACTGCCACGGCTCCGGTATTATTTAAAGCCCTGCTTCGAGAATTGTTTGCTCGCGTGTCTGTGCGAATACAACATGCACCAGGCAGGTTCGACGGATGAATAGCAACTTTCCTGACAGCCAGCTCAAAAGGTACACCACAGCCAATGGAAACGTGCCCAGGTAACCGCTCAAGGCGAAAAGCTCACCTGAAGCGAAGCCGGGCCCTATTCCGACGAACGTCGGCAGGACGAGCAGCAGCAGATGGAGCGTTGGAACACAAATCATCATCCCTCTGGACCGAGGCCTCGCACGCCGGACCGGACACTGGGTCCTCTCGTCTCGGAGCCGACCGCGGGGCACCGTCATTGACAAGCCGCGCTGCCACGAGGAAGAGAAGCACTGAGACGCCAGCACACGGCTACTTCCTGGGCCACGACGAACGTCCGCGTCTCATCCGGGGACGCGCCACGGTTTCCGAGGCATGCCTCTCCCCGCGCACGGCGGCGTGGTCCGGACGAGCAACAAACAGCACGGAGCCGAGAGATGAACGCACGGAACGCCGCGCGCGCGCGCACCACTCACGGAGGAAACGCGCCGCACTCGCCAGCGGACGCGCCGCGCTGGGATCAATGAGGGGAAGGCGGCTCGGAGGGGCTCTCGCCGAGCCACCGCACCACGTGTCCGCTAAAGGGCGCCAGCACCGCCCGGAACAAGGACCGACCAATGAGGAGGCCGCCAGGACGCTGTCCACAAGTTCACCACGCTTCCCCGAGATGGCGCTGCCTGTAGTGGCGGCAGATTCGGTTTCGCTTGGCTTCCTTCAGCTGGCCCCCTCCGCATCCCCTCCCCCCTCTCCGCCCCCTAGCGCGGGGCACGAGCGAAAGACCCCCCGCCGTTCCGAGCCGGCGACGACCGTGCCCAGCTTTTGGTTTACTGTGGACGCGAGCTAATAACGACTGCGGCGCGGACCATTGTTCTGGGGAAGGCTAACCGACTCGTGCGGTCCAGCTGGCGCGTCCGAGCGCGGAGCGCGCTGCCGCCGGGCGGCGGAGGCTCAACTTTTCAGGGGGCGGATGCTGGGGACAAAGTGGGGCGAGGAGGTCGGTGGGCGAGGGCGCGATGCATGCCGGTCGGCCGCTCCCGGGACGCCCGCGCCGCGCGCTGTTTCTGTTTCACAGGTGGAGGAGAGCGCCCGCCAGCGCGTCGGGGATGCACCACAGCCGCGCCATGGGCCTGCGAACCGGCGCCGCCGGAGACCGCGTGCTGCTGCTCCCGCTGCTTCTTCTGCTCGCCCTCGGCAGCCACGGTGAGCGACGACTGCTGCTCTGCTCTGGCGGCACGGTGTAGCTTTTTTTCGATCGCGCAGCGCGCGCGACGCTCGGACCACGGCGCCACGCGGAGCGCCTTTTTGACGGCGTCAGCGCCACCGCTGCCGCGCGGAGCACGTGGACTTGGCTATCGATAGGCCGGCTCGGATGCGCGCGCTGGCGCGAACTGGCCGCTAGTGACTCGACAGCGGTGTGAACGGGTCAGCTTTCTTAAACCCACCGATCCAGCCTGCTCTCCGAACGCTGCTACTGGCTACAGCTAACGGCTGATGCTCTTTAGTGACTGTACGTCATCATCGGGCGTGACAGTATCGTGGACTGAGACCTCTGTGATTTTAGCAACACATCCTTTCTTGTCATCGTCGTGTAACATGGTAGTCATTGACAAATTTACGAAAAGAACAAGAACCAGTGGCGGGGCGGAATTTCGAATGCTGCTTGCCGTGCATGTCATGCTTGCGAAGGTCCTTCGCTTGATACATTTCTCCTTTTAAATGTTATCAGGCTCCCTGCGTTCCGAATGAGCAGTGTTGCTTTGAAGTGGTCACAGTACACTAAAACAACAAAAAAATGTAGTGTATTCATACAACCTTACACTCCTTTATAGATTTTTCTTTCATTCTCACACACAAGAATCAACTTTGCTGTTTATGCAACTTAAGTACTTGTTTTCTATGCCAGAAGTATGATGACGGTGACATCTCCGGTTTTGTTTGCCCTGTGAAACCCGAGTGGTTGGGCAACGCAACCGGGCTGTTTGACAGTCTGTTCAACAGCGCCTTTTAACCCTTCCCGGTTGTGTTGTTTTGCACCAGTATTCCGCTGGAACGTTAAACTTCTTTAGTGTGGGCGCTAGAGAAGGAGCTGCATATTTTCTTACTGTTACTAGTAGTTGCAATAGCTCACGGCTACTACATGGGAACCGAAATTTCAGGCAGAAAGCATCAGGTGCCGCCGCAATATTTCGTCCTACTTCTGGGGATCCGGAATAGCTGCCTATTTAGATGTTTAGATTAAATGGGTCGATGTGTTGCTGGTCGGAATGACTCATTCACTAAACAGTCAGTTAGCCGCCGAAGAGAGACACTTTCATCGAAGATAACATCCTGATGGTTTTCCGTTTTGCATGCATTTAAGTGTGATATCTTTATCGATGTGTACGTACACTGCACTCTGGTATATTGGGATCGAAGTGCCTCGTAAAACATGTTCTTTCACCGCCCCTTCGCCTTTAACGCATTCATCATCGTCGTATTAGGCAGCATGCGTAGCGAGGAGCAGGTTACACCTGTTCGATTCACATCGAGCTATTGTCCATTAGACGGCACTCCATACGATATGGCCCATTTCCCGTGCTGCAAACAAGGGTCCCGCGTACGAAAGGTAGGACTGACCTGACCGGCACAAGTGCTGCAGAGAGTATATAAGCACATCTGGCATTTTTTTTTGCGTTGCCCTGATAGGCTGATGGCCCGGCGTAATAACTTACTCCGTGGAATTAATAGGCATGACCGCGTCCGAAATGGCAGTGTTCTGCTGAATAACGCAGTCCTTTGTGCGTTGCCCGCAGCGTTTCATGCAGTGTTAAGTAGAGTACTGCGCTTAGGAGTGGAGATTCATGAATTCTAACTTTCGGTTTAATCGAACTGGCGTGTCGGTCCTGTCTTTAACATTACGTGCATCCTTAAGCAAGCTCTATGCGTGTCTGGTAAAACTGCATTTATTAAGTCTGTACGCATTGAAAGGCATCACTTGCAAGCCGTTTCGAGCACTGGTTTTGTGTAAAAACAGGCGAGCATATTTGTAGCAATAACTTCGTGACAAGACTTCAAATGTGGCACGTGTCTATACTTCAGTCTTATCGACGTGTAATAAAATTGAAAATTGCTTCAAGAAATACTATGAGGCAACTGACTGGTAGAAAAGGACCGAAAGGTCAATAATTTTCCAGATTTTAATTTTTCTGTCCATATGGCCTCGCCAAATTGTACGCCCGCGCTTGTAAACACACACACAACACGAAGGAGGCATATTAGCCAAAGATAAAAACACGCCGATTGTTGCTTTCTATCGTTCGGTAGTGTTCAGAACGCAAAAATATGTGATGTAGATGCACCGTTCTCCCTTCGCCGACAACTGAAGCAAGTATACGACGACGGACGAGTCCCGATGTTCTACACAGGGTTAATATAAACTCCGCGTGCTTGGAACAAATTTTCAGTGACGCGCGAGTTCGAATAATCGATACTCGGCTGTATTCCACAGAGAAAATATATTGCGTGCTCCTTTAACACGGCGCGCGGAACCCTTTTCTTGGTCATTAATGTGTTTCAATCATCTCCCGTCATACGTTGCTTCTAATTCGTTGTATGCCATTCGTTCATTGTATATGCCGTTTCTGATAATTAAATACCCCCATTAACCGGTTTCGTTGACAGTTAACAACCTTCGCGTTCTCATCGTTTTACGAAATGAGGATCGCGTTCGAAAGCATAACTCGAAGAAAAAAAAGTAACAGACCCGTGAGAGTTCGGTAAAAACGCTGCATCCTTAAGAGAACTACTATATTTAAACAGGCATTAATCGACGTTTAACGCGTATAATTAATATTAGTATCTGTCTCTAACCAAGGGCGTTGACTTGTAAAATTTTCGTTTTTCTTGCTGTTCCTGCCTCCTATAGCCTAGCTATACCACTCTGCACTGACTAGTATTGTATCATTTCACGTTGTATTTATTGTATCATGTGCAACTGTATTGTACTACAATGTGTTGTATTCTATTAGCATGGCATTATTCTCTTTACATGGTATTTATTGGTTCCCCCCCCCCCCATATTGTATTGCCCTTATAGGAGCCTTTAAAGGCACAACAAATAATGGTTGTGGTGTGATGATGATGATAATGAAGCATAACGCATTAATGCGCTCCATTTCTCCCGTAAAAAGTTGCAGCGTCACTGGGTAAAGGAAGGCCTCAGTAACACAAGGGCACTTGTACTGATACCTTTAGGGACAGGTGCAGTAGACATTGTTCACCTGCTTTACATATGTTGCTTAAGAGTGCGAACAGCATTCTTTGGCTGGCAGCTTGCTCGGGCTAAGAGGCAAACGAACTTATTTCTCATAATCTTAACCAGAAGGTGCAATAGGCATGCCAAATGCCTCCTTTGCAAGCTGTTGTTTCCTGCGTCAGTTCAATTGTATATATTATATATGGTATATACTTAATTTGCGCTTTTCCGTGCTGGCCGATATATTGGTAGCATTATGTTGTAGTCGTGCACTAAACAGAAGATTAATAAACGTGAATGTGTGAACAGCCAGTCGATTAGAGAAAACGAAACCGTTTTCTAAGTAGTATATAGATTTTCGTCGAGAGCTGTTATTCAATATTTCATATGTGTGCTCGTCCCTATTGTCGTCTCTATTGATTTTCTTCATAATCTAGAAGACGGCAGCTTAACTATTCACTTAATCTGTCGCTCTTTTTCATTGGTACAGGTTTATGCTCCTATACGTTGCTTTATTTTTGTCCTCCATTACGCCTCGACTTCAGGAACTAGAACAAGGAAAAAATAATTGTAATAATGAGGAGTACTTCTGCAGGGAAGCTTGAAAACGCGCTTACAATTGCAGGACAGGCTGAATGGAGATCCGCGCAGGAGCAATTTCGCGTGGGAAACGTCGCAGGGAAACGTCGCAGGGAAGACGAACCGCTTCTCGCGAACTCTTCTTCATTTCTCTTCTATTTGAGACCCGAATCGCCAGAAGAAGGTCGGCACAACGCGCGCCATGAGAGAAGAAGCAACTCTCTCTGCAACTTTACCGCAAGGTAAACTAAATTACCCTTAATTGGGGTCTCTCCGCGCGTTTACACTGGGGCAGCTAGCGCTCATGCTCGCTTACCCAATAACGACTGCTGCCAGATCGGTTGCGTCATGCGAACGTGCATCTGCGGGAAATGTTTCTCCTGCTGTGTAAAGAGCGTGTTTTTTTTTTATCCTGAATACTTTGAAAGTTCAGAGAACGTCTTCTTTCTTTTTTCTTTTTTTACTTCTCTCTCTCTCTTTCTCCTTTCGGTTGGGGTCTACTATAAGCATAACTTTCAGCCCCTTCAAGCATATCTCAGAAATGAACGTTGCTGTGAGGAAAATCCCCTCCCTCGCTTTTCTGTTGTGAATTCTGCTAGTGATTAATTACTACCTTGTTCGCTCCCGCGCTCCAGAATCTGCAGAAAGCCATTCGCCGAGTTTGCGCTTGCCGTACAAGCACTCTTGGGCACGCGGAGATCTCGGGGATGCGCTCGACGTTCCGTAGAGAATTGGTTGAAATTCAGTTTTAATGAAGGACGATGTTGCTTTCCGAGAACAACTTTTCTTTCACTTGGTGTTTTTTTTTTCTCTCTGTCTCTCCTTCATTACGTCTGATGCAGATTTTAACCCTACGCTGGTAGGTGCATAAGGATTGTTTTGTTTTTATTTTCGCTTAGCAAAGCTCTCAAATTGACAACGTTTTTTTTCTTGCTGGATGACAAGAAAAGCGAAATTTGCTGGGCTCTTAGCACTGGAGAGTAGTTCGTAGTCCACACCGCCCAAGCAGCAAAACAAGCACGCAGTCAGCGTCGACATCGGCTGCTCTGTATATTCTCATTTTATCCGAGAGAAAGAGGGGTCGTATAATTTTCTTCAGTGCTGAGAAGCAACTGAAGGTGTAATAGTTTGACTAGTTGCATATTTATTTGGGACGTTAAACCGCATAAACCAAACCAAACTAAACCTATTTATTTGCGTGATTTTTCGTTTTCATTGTACGAAACCACTGTTTGAACTCGTATAACAGCTTCATTTTCTGTGAAAGTCAAAGTCAGCCTCTTTGTCATTCGCAGGTGGCAATCCGCCAAATAACTCGCCAGAAGTCCATTCTGGGTGTCCATTTGAAACTCTATTGTATGACGAACCATGTCACCAACTTCCAACCGGTACGGTTTTGCTAAAAAAAAAAGACAAATTCCCATTTATGATGATGATCCGCATAGAAGCGCACCTGATTCATTTTCGTTGTTCCAGTCCACGGTTTTGAGTTCTTTTTTTTTTTTTGCCATGCGTTCGTGAATACAGTCTATTTATTGTTTGTCCATCAGCGAAACTTTTTTTTTACTTTCTGATGGCTGCTGAAGACGCGAAAATAGGTATTTTCTTCAATTTCTTGTCGCCGGCTACTTTCCGCATGCATTTCTTTGTCTTGAAAACCTATGAAACGCTGTTAGGAACCGAGTCCTAAGTTGTAGCTTAATTTTCACTTGTCTTCAGAACTGATCAAGATTGCAACGGAGTGGTAGTGATTGCGGTAGGTGCACTGACTCTTGCGAGGACAGTGATGACGGGAGTAAGCTGTGAAGTGACAAGAACCTTACACTACTCTGCGGAGGACTTTTCCGTTCGAGCTATCAAAAAATAAATAAATAAATAATAAAAATTTAAGGGGTAATAGGCACGTGACACGTCCCGAAAAAGGGTTGAAAAGGTGAAAAAGCAAACTGAAAACGAGAGGGTGACACAGGCGCACCCGTCCCTGCTCACCCCGTGCAAAGACGCCAACGTTGCCTAAAGAGCAGCTCCTGCACATCCTTCCGCTGTCGGGGAACAAAAAAAAAAAAGGAGCCACATATGGTGCCACATGGCTACCCTGGCGCCGGAAAGCAGTACACACAGTTTGCTTTTGCGATGAAAGAAGAGATGTGTACAAGACAAAAAAAAAATACATTTTCGGGGAACTTGGAAGAATTATACGCTCTCCGGCTTTCCACAGATTGCCATTAGCTAGGCGAATCTTCTTGCGTGCCCGTCACGTAACTGCATGTTCGGGGGTGGGGAGGGGAGGGGGGGGGGGGGGTCGTTCAGCATAATGAGGCATCTGCTTGCTTCCGAAACTATGGAAATACAAGCAGGGGAAGTTGGAGATACAGTATTCACCATTTCATGAGAGCTTTGAAGATTGGTACATTGTTTCACGCATGGTATGGCCCCTATGTGTGTTCGTGAGCAGCAAAGTGCGATGCCATGATTGTATAGTGGTAATCGGAAGGGTCCTCTTCTCGCGGTGCTGTGCTTTAAGAAATTCTTTGGAAACGCTGTATTTTGTCTGGGCTGTCCGAAACGCAACAAAAGCTGCCTGTGCATTGTATGCCCGTACGAAGGTGTACGCCTTTAATAAATGCTGTCCGAAAACCCCGCAAGGATCTCTGACCGCCCTTGATGTCTTGGTCAGTAGACGCTAGTAGCCTAGCCGAGCTCACATCGTTTTAGCGGATATTTGGGTGTTATGGCGGTCACAAGAAAATGCAATAGTTCTGTAGTATGAAAGAGCTCCTGTATCGCTCATGTCCACGAAGGCAGCTCGTGGACAATCGCACCTCATCTCATCGCATCATTTCCGTGAGTTCCATTCCATCCTAATTAACCTAAGGCCTTACGCATTCTGAGGTACTGTTGATACGAGGAATGTGTGGAAGCCTTGATTCCGCGTTTCGCAGTCAGATGACCTGAGTACCAATCACTGTATCTTCAGAGCCGATTTTTGAATTCCCGAGGAACACGAAGGAGCAAAATAAAAACAAACAATCGCGTCTTTTGTGGTTAACTCAACTTTCACAGGTTCAGCACTAACATCGAGCTGCGCTATGAGATCTGGAGGTCGCTTCCGCTAGTGATCAGGTCTGCAGAATGGCACGTGTCTGTCGAAAACTGGTGATTGCCGATATCTGTGCGGCGGTTGATTCCAAGTCATCGGTATAATAGGTGAGGTGAGGTCAATCATGAACCGTTAGACTTACCAACGTCTTCAGGTATTATGCGGGGAAAGCGATGCCTTGCGAGCTCGTGACGTTGTCCTGGCGTTTGACGTTAATGTATAACTATAGCAGATCAATTTAGTGGACCTGATGACGACCTCGCCTCCCTGGTTGCAGCAGCTATGTGGCGCCAGCGCTTCTGGATCACGAGATCATCATCATCATAAACCTAACTACGCCCACTGCAGGATAAACGCCTCTCCTATATCCCTCCTAGCAATCCTGTCCGGTGCCCGCTGCGTCCACCTTATACCCGAAGACCTCCCAATCTCATCCGCCCACGAGACTCTCTGTCTCTTCTTGCTGCGCTCACTCTCTCTTGGAACTCACTCCGTTACCCTTAACGACCGTCGGTTATCTCTCCTTCACATTCGATTGGTTTATTGATTTATTCGGATTTAACGTCACAAAGCAACTCAGGCTATGAGGGACGCCGTAGTGAAAGGCTCCGGAAATTTTTTTTGAGAATTCGAGGTTATTCAAGAATTCGAATCTATCAAGCTTCTAGATAAACCACGCGAAGTATTTTTGCACTAGCATTTAAAATGGTGACATAATCGTCGATTAAAACCGCGATGATATTTAGGCTTTTCCTCACTACGTTCGAGGAGTGCGAGGAAACTCGGCAGTGACGTCATTTTTGCCGAAATTTTAATGTCCACTGCTTACGGCTGCATGTTGCTGTGCGTCTTCAGATGGCGCCAAACAATGCATTGTGAGCTTCACCTTCGATGGCGTCGGTTTTCTTGGATTAACCGTTTCTTCGCTGGAAACGTAGTGCCGTCATACGTGACTTCATTATCGGGGTCTCTGCCCGTCGCTGTGCACTTCGGAGAAGCCTGAACGCCGGCGACGACTTTATTCGGCAATTACGCCACCATTTCAAATGTGAGAGCAAAACGATTTCGCAGGATTTACCAGCACATTTCGCACATTCGGCAACCTTAAACTCATCGAGTTTTAAAACCGCTTCAGTTGCCCTTTAACGTGCACTGACATCGCACAGTACACGGGCCTCTAGAATCTCGTCTCCATCGAAATTCGGCCGTCGCGGCCTGGGTCGAACCAGCCTCTTTCGGGTCAGCAGCCGAGCGCCGTAACCACTGAGCCACCGCGGCGGGGCTCTTCTTGGTTTCGATTAAGATTTTTTTGACCCATGTTTGTTCCCTGACCCACCTGCCCTCTTCCTACCTCATAACGTTGCACCTGTGGCATTTTCGTTTCATAGCCCGCTGCGCTGTCCCCAGTTTAAGGTGAAGCATTTTCGTTAGCATTCATATTGCTGCCCCATAGGTGAGCAACGGTAAGATGCAGTAGTTGTACACTTTCCTCTTCAGGATTACTGCTAAACTTACTGTCATGATTTCAGTGTAACTGCAAAAATCACTCCACCTTATTCTTCTAGTTATTTCAGTCTTGTAGTCTGTATCAGGTGGTTACCTTTGATAAATAAAAATGAAACACTACCGTATTTACCTCCTGTGGAATGATCAGGTGCCGCTTGTCACCTTTTTCGAGTGCTGCGGACAGTGGGCCCTTTCTAAGCGGGTGCAATGCGGAGGGGATGGCGGGGAGGACAGGCAACGAAGTTTTGGTTTTTTCGACCTCAGAGAGGGCAGAGATTTTGATTATTTTCTTCTTTTAATGGACTTACTGGTTCTTAAACAAAGAGCAAAGAAAAAAATGAAGAGCAAAAAAATAAAATGGCTGTGGCTTAGCTTGGTTAAGCCCGGTAATTGCGAAAACAATAGCCGTAGCTACGCCATGGTTCAGCTGGTTGTGGTGCTTCTGGTTAGACTTGTGGTGATGCATCGGTTATACAATCCAATCCAATCCAATCCAATATGCTAATATGGTAGCTACCGGCCTCGCTACGCGACGGGCTGAAAGTACAACAAGTATTGCTTTCGCAATAAAAGCGCGGGACTTTTTCACGGGTATTAAAAGCCACCAGCCTACCACGTCGTCGAAAGACAGACCCGCCTAAAGCTGCGCAGCGTCAGATATAATATGCGCTCCCCGTCCGTCTACACGTCCGCCAGTGGGCAGCCTTTCTGCGAGCCAATTATACGGGCGGCCACCGTGCGCATACAGTCCGCATGAAGAGCGCGCAGCTTCCTCTTTCCGAGAGCCGCGCGTCCGTTCGGCACCCACGCGCTGCTGGAAAACAAGCGCGTCGAGCGTCATGACGACGAGAGCGCCATCATGGCAAACTCGTCGCCACAATGCCGGCGCTGGGCTCGTCTCGCTGCAACGGCGGCCGGACGGCAGCACACACACAACGGGTGTCGTCGGCGCGCTGGACAGCCGGAAACCGGATGTGGGACTTCCTTCCGGAGGAGTAGAGTTTCGCGTCTGGTAGCCGCATCGTCGACCAGCCCGCTTGCGAACGCGCTCACTGACGCGTCCCGAGAACACACTCCGCCGCCCTCCTAGGCTGCTGTCCGCCTGCGTGTGCGTCCCACCCCCTCTCTCTCGAACCAGTCAACTGTGGACCAGATGGCGTCTCGATCGCGGACTCTACTAACTCCCTTTCCTCCTTTCCCTGTCTACACGTTCCCAGCAGTTCCCCCCTCCCTCCACTACACGCTTTGTCTCTGAGCTTCCTCTCAAACTCTCTCATTTTAGTTTCCTCATTTGCCTCCGGGTTTGGAGACTACAGGCAGTTCGCGTTCGGCTTCCCCGCGGAAACATCGCTGGTTTAAAATAACTACCGGTCAGGGCTCATGCAGTGGAGTGAAGTGGGGCTTGAAACAAGGCGCGCCTTTCTTGGTGTCTCGCTTGCGGCTCGACGTGGTGGTATAGACAGGCTCGGCGGCTTTCCAAACTCGGTGCCTGGCTCCGCGCGGGGCTGGGCTTTGTAGGTTCTAGACGCTGAGGCGAGCGAAAGCTGAACTGAAAGCGGGCCTTTTTGGTGACGGACGGATTTAATGACGCGTCAAGGCCGCGCATGCGCGAGGGGGTGATTGTACCCCGAAAGGCTCAACAAATTTGCCGGGCCTCTTCGCGAGCTGTGCGATTTTGTTCTTACAATTAAGAGCAGTACAAACGAAGCATACCGCTGGTCATGCATGTGCGTGACAGGCTGTCGAGAGGTTAAACATTCTGCATATCCGCTTCATGCATAATGCCTTTGCACGGGATTTTGCAAAAGGCCCGAAAAATTATACTTCAATTAAAATTATTCATGTAGCAAAACGCAGCGTACTCATTTGCATGCATTAATGCCTTGCGTGGCGTCATGCAAACCGGTGTTTTAAAGTCACACACACTCGACAGGTGCAGCGCACACTCAGCCATGTTTTTTTTTCTTTTTAATTCTCAGTCCACTTCCCGAAAGTTTAAAATCGGTAACACAGGCGTCTGTACGGGTAGAAAGCGTAGTTTTAAGTGAAGTCATACATTTTTGAGTATTGAATACAAACAAAGGGCTCTGGTGTAGAGAGGCTACCGAGCAGAGTTTCGAGCACCTGAAAACACTCCTTGAATCGCCGCATCTGTTACAGCAAGAAACATTACAACAATCCGAAAATTTTTCGCCGTAGGCTTCCAAGGGGCAACTCTTTCGTGTACCAGAACAAACAGACCACTCGGTTTATTTGCCCGCTTGTGTCGGCGGGATCGATAAACAATCTAAGACGGACAATTGACCGTCGTTACATTACCCCGGGGTTTTTATGGGCTTTTGTACCCCTCGCTTCATTACTATACAACGTCGCCAAGCAACTCGATGACCACGCATGCGGTTCGTAGAAAGCCGAGACTGCCACCACTGCTGTGCAACAGTGAAGAATTTCAAGGAACGGAAACTGAAAACTCGATTCATGGGATCGATTGCCCGGGACACTACGGAGTCTCGCGGAAAACAAAGAGACGGGGTACCCGACCAGCAAATTGTGGAACTCGGCAGCCAAGCCCGCGCCGGGCCTGTCGATTTTCTTCCAACAAAAAAGCGATAGCGATCGGCGCAGCGACGGTCCATTAGCGGAGTTCCCTCGAAAGTCGGAAACGCACCGCGGGAGCGGCAAAATGCATGAGGCTCAGATTAGCGGGGGAAGCTCTCAAAAAAGGCCGTATCGATCTCGACCGATTTGTTTTCTTCCAATATATAGGCCTTTTCTCCCGATTATTGTTTGTCCCCTATGAAGACGGATCGTTGCAGCGGTTGACAAGCGTTTATGGCGATCACGTCTCTGGATTGCCAAGCCCGTCGGTGGAAAGCGAGTGAAGAGAGAGAAATGATGCTTCCGAATTTGCGGGAGAAAAATAAATTGACGCCAGAGAATCGCCAGTGTAGCTATTGAGATACATTTGATGGCGAGAGCGTCCCACGCAGTCAGTACGCAGTATACGATTGAGTATATCGGTAGTTTGTCCATTAACCAGATTTAGGTAAAGCTAATCGCCTGCCTACGATTTCTTTTATCTTTAAGCAATCTTTGGCGGTTTGCAAATCAAACACGCACCGTAGCACACAGGTAGGCTGCATATTCGCGTCGCATTGAAGAGGAGCCAACTCGATATGCGCAACCATTACACGTATAGTTATACGCGGCGGTCATTTGATCTGCGCAACCATTCTAGTTAGACGCGGTGGTCATTTTGACGAATGAGAATGCGGATGCGAAGCTAACTTGACTAGTCACACGGCGACAGGTTTGCGCTGTGTCGATGTTCTCTCTAGGGTCGCGACGCGACAGCTCCGTTTCATGCTACGTCGGTCACGGTCCTTCGTTTCCGCGCGAAGCCTGTCGACACCAGAGCTTGGAAACAGTTCCGGTAGAATTCGCTGCAGTTTTGGATAACTTTCCCTACCACTGCGTTGGGAGAGCGTTGCTCGGATTTAGTATGCTCCGTCGCCCGATACGATGAGGTATTACCGTAGAGAACATGAAGGGAGCGAAAGTCATCATCATCATCATCATTAGCCTAACTACGTGCACTTAGCAGTTACCAACGATGCTTGGTTTATGGTTTGTGGGGGTTTAACGTCCCAAAGCGATTCAGGTTATGAGGGACGCCGTAGTGAAGGGCTCCGGAAATTTCTACCTCCTGGGGTTGTTTAACGTGCACTGACATCCCACAGTACACGGGTCTGTAGAACTTCGCCTCCATCGAAAGTCGACCGCCGCGGCCGTTGTCGAACTCGCGTCTTTAGGGTCAGCAGCCGAGCGTCATAACCACTACCAATGATGCTGCTATAGCCTCCATAAATTGTTTGAGCACGGCAACTGCCCCTTTTAGAAGAACACATGTCAGACATGGACTCAACAACCATTTATAATCGAAAGACCTTTTAAGAAGGGTGGCTAAATCACGCAGCTGTCGGATCCTAAAACTGCCGTGCATTGAGGATTCCATTAGCAGATTGTAAGCATCCTCGTCGTAGTGGCCGCGCGAGCGTTGTGGGCTGCCTGCTAGGCGCATTTATGTCGAAAGTGCTACGCGTAGGCGATTCGCAATCACAAGGGGTTAATGAGTGTTTAACGTTATTTGTTTGGGGACAATGAAACGGTAAACCGGATTAACAGATCAAAGCAATACAGATCGGGACTCTAAGGATTGGGCTCGAATTACATTGTTCGCTCAAAGGAACAGGGACAGATTTTAGAACACGGCGCATTTTAAACCGCAAGAATGGAAGACCGGAAGCTGCAGTGTTATTATGTGCTCGCCTAACCGCGTCGAGTCAGCTCTGAAGTTGCGAGGGATATGACATTGTCCGAGTATCTATTATATGATTGCAGTATGTTGTGCTTTGATAGCTCTCATAAGTTCTTTCAGCGTCTTATGTTCCAGAGTGGCACTGGACGCGTTTCAGCTTGCTATGTCGAAAGACTATAATATGGCCTGCGATTTTCTGAAGACTATTACCCGCTCCTGCGGGTCTTATAGCGATGTTATGAACCGCACTGAGGACAGGGCAGAATAAATCTTGGCAACCGTTAATGTTGCTGTGGGTGTCGGTTTACATGCTTGTTACTTATTCAGCGCTGGAAGGATAAATACGCAAGTAGACCAGCTCCCCAAACTAAAGGTATCAAGACACATGAGCGTTACCTGAGTACCGCATCTCTCCATTTATACCTGGTATTTGCAGAGAGCAAAGTACCATCAAACCTCCCTTGTGATTATTCCTTCGGCGGGTAACCATGCATATTAGGGACCAGTAGGAGATACGGCATGTACGCAGTGTCGTCTTTCCAGAATTCATGATTCGGCAGAGATTGACAATAATTTCGAAGTGCGTTGTTCGTGCTTACATATCGCTTTAGTATCGCAGTAGCTAATGGCTGCCTGTCATGCAAGACGGAAAATCAGCCGGATCGTCTCTGTTGTTCGCCACATTTGAAATTGAGTCTCTCGCTCCTCTGCAATGAACATTGAAAACGAAGTCGCTATCCTATCATAACTAAAAATATGTTTGGTTTATTGATTTATTGGGGTTTAACGTCCCAAAGCGACTCAGGCTATGAGGGACGCCGTAGTGAAGGGCTCCGGAAATTTCGACCGCCTGGGGTTCTTTAACGTGCATTGACATCGCACAGTACACGGGCCTCTAGAATTTCTTGTTTTTTTTTTTTTGAAAAAAAAAAGTACCAACTCCTACACAGGCATGTAATATATAGGTGCAGAATACCCGATTGTTTTGCATATGAGTATACATTTGACTTTGATCAGAGATGACATTGGCCCAGTCTCGTCCGCAAGTCCAAATCATGTCCACACGGGCCAAGTACGTCGTCGACAAAGTTGTTCACCTGCTCCTCTAAAGATTTGACGCGCTGGCCTCTAGAGGGACAGTTGTTGGTCTGGAATACGGCGCTGCTTATTGTTTATCAATCCTGGCTTTATGGATATAGTCTGAAATCCTTTAATTCATCTCGTAGGGAGGGTCACGGCCGTTTCTCTTCGTGTTGGCAAAATCCTGTTGGCAAAAGCAATCTGAGAAGAGACTTCAACTGGTTGTGGCTCGCAGTTGAGCTGAGAGCTCAGTTGCGAACATTATCAACGTATGTTGGGATACAGTATGGCACGCACTAAATGGAAGTGATTCCGCAGCAAATCCGCCATCAAGCGGTTGCAAGGGTTCAGAACGCTGGCGCGCTGCGTTTCGACCACAAACTTTGGAAGCATTCGCTGCCACGCGTTCTCGAGGAGGCCTCACTGCTGCGTGTCGGTCCCCAAGTTTTTCCAGCGTCTGCGCACACGGAGGCAAGAATAACATGCCCAGTTCGACGCGCTCCGCGGACGCGCGTGGCGAGTCCTGTTGAATACACAGGGCTCCGAGGAGACACGGGACACACGCGGGCGACGCCGTGCTACCATAAATTGTTGCGCCACATCTGTCACGCGTTTTAAAAGTGCGACCCGGTCGTCCCGACCCTGCCCCGGTGCAAGGGCCCGCGCGCATTCGAGGAATCTGGAGAACCGCTCGCGGCGACCTCGACCGCTTCGCGCGCCACCCTTCGTAATTAGGAAAGCGCGTTGCTAAATATAGGCCGAGCCCTCGGTTTCGTGACCTTTAACTCGTTTTGTTTGTTTTTGCGTCGCTTCTTTGTTTTCATTTTTCTTCCCCGCTAAAGGCTACAAGGCGCGGCCGCGACGTGTTTCCCGGTATAGTAACTGTACCGGGCACGAAATGATTGCGTCGAACAAATCTCAGACTTCTGTAAGTAAGCTGCTGGAGTATAAATATTCATGAGGACGGAAAACTGGGCAACTTAAGTACGGATTTGTGGTGTACTCATGACGAGAAACGAATGAAGGCGTAAAGAAGCAAGCAACGGAAGCCCTGAATATCAACTAACTTCTTTTTCTTTTATAAAAAGGAAATGCGTTAAAATAGAAATATGGCGCAAAAGAGGCCAAATAGTTAACAAGGAAACGAATGCTGTCGCAAGAAAGAGAGAGAGAGAGATTTGGGGAAGGGGAGATAATAGATAGAGGGAGAAATAATAGCGTAAGATACACACGAAAATGCCGAGGCGGACACAGGGTCCTTCTAATGGCAAGGCCTTTGCAAGTTCTTAGCAGACTTTGTCTCTGAGCTTAAATACACTTTCCATCTGAGTGAAGTGGGGCGGGTGGACTGTATTTTCCGCAATGCAGGGCCAGGTTAGGTGGTGCACACTTCAATACACTGTCATGTTCTTCTGCCTGTTTAGCCAATATGGTCGTTAGTATACATGACGAAAGGGTGCTTTACGTGCTGCACTGAATCACCATGCGAAATTCGTGGTAATTGAAGCTGTACTCCAGAGAGCGAAAGATCTCCCAAAGTTGACATCCCTCCTCGGTGAAGTCATTTACAGGATCATTTCGTCGAGTAGTGAATATTGTGTGGGCAGTTGAGCAGGTGTTGGAACAATAAGCTAAGAAAGCGCAGCAGTTTATTTTAAGGTTGCACAATATAACCTGTCTCTGCATGACGCATGCGTGTCAGTGTTCCTTGCCGCAGTCAAGTAATATGTATATTTCTGAGAATGCAGACCGACTGCCGTGAACAGGCAGTGGCCGCAGTCATTACTAGTCGCAAAAGCATGCGCGTATGCCAACCCTACATCTCATTGATGAGCACTGAAATATTTATCCTAGCGTCTGTTTCTCCTGGCCTGTGACTGTCTCTTCATGCGCAAGGTAATATCTGCTTTTTTCCTCCCCTATCTCTTTTTCGTATTGGGTGCGGCTTCTATCTTGCGTGAGCATTTATTTTCCCTGTTAATTATTTTATTGCGAAAGCAATACTACTTGCACTTTCGCGCCTTTGCCGTGCCGCGGCCGTGACCACCATCGTGCCGCGGCCGTGACCACCATTGACCTTCATTTGACCTTGATTTCATTAGATTGGATTTGATTGGATTGGATTGGTTACATTAGATTAGATTACATTGGATTGGAGTGGATTGGATTGTAATGGATTGGATTGGATGGGATGAGATTGGTTTGGATTGGATTGTATAACCGATGCATCACCACAAGTGTAACCACAAGCACCACCACCAGCTACACTACCAGCTGTACCATGGCGTAGGTACGGATATTGCTTTCGCAATTACCGGGCTTAACCAAGCTAAGCCACAGCGAATTTTTTTCTGCTTCCTTCGTAGCTGTTTCTTATTTTATATATTTCTTTATTCGAAGAAAAAGAAAGGTGAATGCTCTGCTCTTGTGTTTTCTATTTCTTACGCCCTTTTCGGTTTAGCACTTTGAGCATGTCATACCATGCGCGTAATTGTTGTCCTGAGGCGTCACTTTCACGGAAGAAGGTGACCACCAGGAGCTTCAAAATTCTCTGACTTGAATGGCAACTGGGTGTCTTGACAGGGTTTGTATGCGAAATCCTCTGTATTTCAAATAACATTCCTGTCCCGTGGTCTGGCACGGTCAACGCGGAATCAACGCTGTGAGCTATTGTTAGATACGCGTTGGGTCTAGGCTTCTGGAAATTCTCTGTATAACAGGGAATGACACCGGATACTAGCTTGCCAAGTACTAGCTTTATACGCACGCGCACAAATAAAAAAATTGCGAGGACACTTTGGCAACTAAAGTGTTGAGAGGCGAAAGTCGAGGGCACTATGCCGTGACGACTTCCGGTGGATGTGGCGTCACACCGTTCCCGTGGCTATATCGCTACCCAAATTATACATCTTTCGGGGATCTTAAATGTTAATTACGCTTAATTACACATTTTTACATCTAATTTGACACAAATCTGACGTTTTTTCGACCATTCTGTGACAATTTGCACTATGCCGTGATGACTTCCTGTGGATGAGACATCACACCGTTCCCGTGGCTATATCGACGTCCGCGCTATTTGGACGCAATTTCGACATTTTGCCTATAATTCATCATCATCATCATCATCATTTATTGAATTCTTAAAGATCCCGTCTGGGACATTACATAAGGGGGGGGGGGGGGGTGGGGGAGACAGTGGTGTGAAGCGGTCATACAAGGGCATGTAAACATAAAAAGCATAACAAAAAATAACAAGAATAACAAGTTTGACGTGAAATTAACGTCAGGTAATTCAAATAGTACAGAAAATATATGGCAAAGCAGTATTATATATAATTACACATTAAAATGTACGGAAATTAAATAAGTGGGAAAACACTTGTGGGGGTGTCGCAATGACACAAGCAGTTCAAATTGCAGGCAGAGCATCGCGAGGGAAGTAGCTATAGTTGGATCAAGTGGTCTGTTATTAGCTGCCCAAACCTGGTGGGATTATTTTCGAGGACAACGGTTTCAGGAAGGTTGTTCCATTCTTCTATGGCGATGGGAAGGAGAGATTTGTTGTAATCTACACTAAGTAATCTACAGTCATCAAACTTGGTTTCTAAGTTCATTTTTTCCTCATCTATCTGAAGCAATCATAGGTTTTCTTCTTTTTTAGTTTCCATGCTAAACGTGTGTGACATGCTTTGTTAACGGACGACCGCATGAGCCATTAAAGTCTATCGCCTTAATATAGTGAGCAATTTCCGTTTCTTGCGTAAGTTTATTCGTGCCTTATGCGTTTACGCACTTCCGTATCTTCTCCGGAAGATCAGCTGGCGTAGTTTTGTTGCGTTAAAGGCTGTATAACCCACGTTACTTTACCCGCACCTCCGCTGCCAGTCGGTTTAAGCGGCAATGCAGCGCCTCTATATAACGTTTCCCACGCACGTACCGACCTTATCTGGTTCCCCGGGCACGTCTAACAAGGTTTCAGCCGGACAACCGAATGACGGCGAGGAAATTGCGCTCAAAGCTGTGTCCGGCAAGTGACGCTGGGGAATGATCGTGAAACCTGACCCATAACCCCGCTAACAACCGCCGGCTTCGAAGAGGTCGTGCATAAAAACCGCCATGCCTCATTGCTTGGCAGACCAACCGTGTGTATACGGGTCAAGATCGAACGAGGCTGCCGCCGCCTTGTGACCCGTGCTACGTGACGCAGTGTTATATAACGCACTGAACCTCGCACTGCACGCTCTCGTTGGCGTCCGAGGTGGGGCTTCATGGGGGACCGAGGATATGGGCCGTTACTCAATGCATATTCATACGCAGTAACCAGTCGAGTTTGCGCATTGCCTCGGTGGCGAAGAGATCAAATAACTGGGTCACGGCGCAGTTGTCATCTATCGAACAGCGAGCGCTTGACTTAGCCCGGAATTCAATCCGCCCTACGCCTATGACAGCTAAGCATGTAGTTTCAGTCGTATACATTCGTCTGAAGGCGCTCAAGGAGGTGTTAGTAGTAGAAGATAAAGGTATACGTTGTATGAGAGTATCTGTTAATGCGTGCGTTTTAACTTGTACTCGGAAAATAAACGCTCGAGGGGAACGTGCAGTAGCGCACGAACGCTTGAAGCGTACGTGTCGCCTGTGCCAAAAGTAAACGGGCTGCCGTGACCGTGGAAAAAGCGGGCTGGCGGAGACACTCCTGTCGCAAGCCGTCGTCAGCTGTCAGGATGACCGGCGTGACCTGACCCAGCATCATCGCTATCATCTAATATAGAGTATTTAGTTCCTAGAAGTCACGAAAAATGGCAAGGGCAGCCTGGTCACTTTTGGCAGCGCCGGTACGTATACATACCGTGCCGTATAGGTTAAAAGCTCTCCCGGCTTGACGTGTCGTCACTAAACTTGGAAGTTGCACCCTTGCCTGCCGTACGATATATGTCCTCTTTTCTGCCATCGTCAAAGTATGCGCGCACATATTCCGAAGCATGTGTGCTTTTTATGGACCCACAGAGATCAGGTGCTCAGGTCTACCATTCTACTGATAGCTTCAGTTCGCTGGAAAGCAAACAACCTTCGTTTTAGCCCGAAATAGAAACGGAGACGCGCGCTCGTTATTTGGAAGCTCTGTGGTACCGCTAAGCGCATCGCACTCTTCCCCGAGAAAACAAAGCACGACGGAAAAAAAGCAAAACGAAGCTACTTTTGTTTGGCCGGGACACTGCATTTTACCGAACGTGCGCGCAGTTTACCTGTACGCAAACCCTTCGGCGCGATCACTCAGCGTCATTTTCCCCGGAACACGGCGCGCTCGCTCGACGCGTAGAACCGCTCCACTTGCTCAGCAGTACCGGCGTAGCATCCTTCTTATTTCCTTTCGCAAACGCCACATGGAGAGAGCGCAGCGGCGCGCTCTCCAAAGTGATGGATCGCTCTGCTCTGCTAACGACGGCTCAATTCCAACAGCTTTCTCCGTGTTTCTTAGCGTCCCCGCACTCGCGTAGCACACCGGCGGCCGGAGATTCGTATACATGACTGGCCGACGCCGTAGCTTCGCTCACGCACACCTCACGTTTCTACTTTAACGTTACAATTGACCCCAGCGACCTGCGCTCATGGCCTGAGCAAAGGGTGAGAGGGGTCTTTGGGGGGTAAGCCGTCGAGCGAGGAGTCCGGTAGGGGGGAGGGGGCGGCCAGGAGTTTGTTCTGTGTGGTCGGAAGGCGAGACTCCGCTGCTCTCCTCCTACGGCCTTAACCGCTTTCTTCCCCTCTTACGGATCGCGTCCGCCGCGGGACCTTCACCTCTGTTGCCCAGCGCCTTTTTCAGAGCCATCCCCGGCACGCACTTACATCGTTGGCCCGAGAGAGAAGGGAGACCACCGGTTCGGCATAACTCGGTCCGGAAATAGGTTTGGGGTACGCGCCGCGGCGGCGAAGCCGTTCGGTCTGGCTGCCAGCAGGATCGATTGGCAGTCTTTCTCTTCGCTAGCCTCCCCTTTGAGCCCCTTTTCGTCTCGTCGTCCGGATGACCGGGCCGATACTGGGCCAGCGGCCTACGTCGTGCGGCCGCACCACCGCCGCTGGCGCCGATGATAGATGAGTGCGCTGCTGCTGCTGCGGTCTGGGGCCCGCAGTCGCTGCCACGTGGTCCCCCCAGCCAACACAAACACGACGCTCGGCGGGCAATCCGGCTGTCGGACGCGCGCCGCGCCACCCCCGGGGGCTCATTAATGGCCCGTGGCTTCTCTTCGCGCGTCCGTTCCCGCGCGATATATATATATATATATATATATATATATATATATATATATATATATATATATATATATATATACACGCTCGCCGCTGCACATGCTCGGGCGGTTTGGTTGCGTTATGCTTCTGTGGCGGCGAAACTATAAACGCGTCGTAATGTGCTGCCCCCCCGATCCTGACATCCATGTGGCGCAGCGAGATCGTGTGGACTGAGCACAAGCCGCTTCTGGTTTGTTAGTCGCTTGCGAGCGGTGTTTGTTAATTGTGTGTGTTTGGGAGGGGGGCGGGGCGGGGAGGGGGGAGGATGGAAGTCGTTACCAGGCTCCTCTTTCCCTTTTTTTTTTAAACGCTTTCATGACACCGCAAGCCTGTCGTATACCGGGCGACAGTTGAACCGACTATTTGGGCAGAGTAAAAGAAGGTCATTAAGTAGCGTGGTGCGCAGGAAATGGGATTTGATATAAATAGATATGCTATTTTTTCTTGCGGTGGCAAAAATCGTCGAGAAGTTATGGGAGAGAAATCTTTAGAGAAAGGTGGAAATGTAGCAGAAATGTTTGCCGGCGTGTAAGAACGAAAGCCGACATACAGGTCTTTGTCGAGGAGAGTGTTTAGAGACAGAATGCCATATAGGAGGAGAACAGACTAGAAATAAGGACGCAAGCGCATCCAAAATAAGGACGGCTGTCATAAAACCGCCACTGCAACAGATAGCACCTTGCTGTCAATGTGCCGAAAGTCGGGGAATGACAAGTTCGAAGTATGCTGTTGTTACGAAGGGCCCGCGGCATGGCACCGTACCCGAAGTGTTTGCCATGTTAGTAATGTAATACTTTTGTATATGCCTGTATTGCAACTGGTAATAAGTTTTTTGCTTTCATATGCTGCTTATCGTAGCATTACATTCGGCACTGTTTCAAATGAACCGCAATAGTCTCGTGAAAGCTAATGACCTCCTATAATAATAAACAGCAAGACAGCGCTGGTTGTTCGTCATGCGTGTTCGATGCGAGAACAGCTCCTTTGAAACCCCGACCTGCGTTAAAGCTTCCTCTCTGTGGAAGAAGACATTTCTATACGTCTCTATATGCTTAGAGGTTGTAATATCAGCTCAGTTTGATTCAATTCATTTAGGAATACCTAAGTGCACTATACAAAGCCGGATATTCCCAAACTCCCTTGCAGGTTTTAAAATGGTAGAGTTTCATCGTCCAAAATCAGGAGTCTATTGCATGGCGCCCATACGCAAGCAGCAATGCTCCCGGACGCTTTTTTTTAGCTTACATCGGACGTCTTAGAATTCAACGGCCACAGGAGCTGATATTAGCATGTGCTAAGTATCCAAACCACTGCACGAAAGAAGCGAAGCTTGGCACGTACATAGCCTTTGAAGCTACGTGAGCAGATATATTACTAAGCTAAATAAAAATAATGTCAGACTTTTTTTTTTTTCTGGGCAACGTTAAATGCACTGTGCGCTCTTAAAAGGACGTGAACAAAATATGAAGTGAAGCAGCAGTCGTGTATTCATTCTGAAGGTTCCGAAACCACGCTGTGAGACAGTAAATTAAAACATAGATTTATATGCTTACTGCATGAAGCGCTACGTGGCAAAATTTTCATACGAGGTTCAGCAGCGCCAGCCTGTCTTTCTCTGCTTAAATCTGCCTGCTAGCTCGCATTTACCTTGCCATTGAATTTAAGTCTTCAAGCAGGAATATTTCGCCCCGAAATTCGATAGACAAAATCTAATCACGTCCCGATGTTCAAACGGAAGACAGAATTATTGTGTACTTATAGTGTGCACTAATAGTCACCTATTCACTTCCACATCTTCGAAAATTTTAACTTCCATTCGACTCCTCTCATGTGAGTCTTTTTGTCCAGCTTGTACTCGTGTACGATCGTAACGCCTTTGGTTTCGTTTGAAGATTCCAGCGAAAACTATTTGGAGTTTTGTTGACAGGGGGGCCCCTAAAAGGAAGATTAGCTCATTCTCTTTGAAGGCCTCGGCCACCAGCTGGGGAACTGTTCTTACAACCGCGTTTCATGCGTTGTGTACACTTCGCCTTTGCCAGAACCTTGGAAACAGCGTTGCTTGCCGGCAAGCACATTTTTTGTAGACACTTGAGCGACAATAGCTTCCGAAGCTGTTCGCTCTGAATGTTATCCGGCATACCGGCGCCTTAGGAACCCAATCGTTGGGACAGCAAGGTTGCCCCGCTAGGCGACGCGTTTGGACGCCTGTGCCGCTGACATCGCGAATGCGTCAGCGCGTTTCGGGACGGGGCAGGTCACAACTTCGCCGGCGTCTCTGTGAGCGAGTCTGCCAGTGCCATTCGATCTCTTTTGAACGGCCGCAGAAGAATGGCCGTCGTTGGTACAACAAAGCCGCCCCCAGACAGTGCGGCTACTTCCGCCGCGCAGGCGAGGCGCCTGCACAACTCGCTCCCCCCTCCCCTTGTTTGCCATTACCCGGCCAGTTTTCTTTCGTTATTGTCTTTGGGTCCCGAGTCTGGCTGGCAGAGTGCCTGCTGCATCCGCGGCGTCCTCTTCTTCCTCATCCGTCTGACGCCATGGGTCTCGGGGGCCGTGCTTGTTCCCTGCAGCACCGCCAAGGTTCGCGAAAAGTCCCTAACTGCGTGCAATGCTCAGTTTAAGCTCCGTTTTTAGCGTTGCTATGTACAGTGTGTGACTAACTCGGACACGCGACGCTCAAAGACTTGCCCCTGCGGAAACATCCTCCTGAAGGAAGGTTTAAGACCGCGGGGACCTGAAGAGGAACGCCTGCTACCTGAAGAGGAACGCCTGTTAACAAGCTTAGATTAGCATCTGGGCAGCCGGGTCTCTCAAGTTTGCTTGAATGCAACCGAATACGACGTTCCGCAGGAAAAGCCAGCTAAAACGTTTATATTCGCCCTTGACGTTGTAGACACGGTTTCCAGTTTGCATGTAACCACGCGTACATTATGGGGAGGGCTAGCCTGCGTTGCGTCAGAATATCTGTTCATGCCATACAGCAGCTGCGCGTCGTCTAAAAATGTATGTATTTCGTCTACTATAGTAGGATACAACTTAAAAAAACAGCAGTTGCTAACACTGGGCCGCGGTCCACGGCGTACTGTATTTCTCCGCTGGCCAATCGCAACCGTAAACGAAATCAGCTTTGTAATGTTTGACTATATCAAACAATCGACGCACCAAAATTCTAGAGCTCGTAGTTTTTTTTCTTGCGCTAAGCTTCTTGTTTACGTAACAAGAAACGTTTAAGCAGCGGACTACTTTTTTGTCGTGGAGGAACCCTGTGCGCGGAGGCTGAATGTGGGCGGAGCTTCACTGCAGACTTCAGTTGTATCCCACTATAGGGCATTTCATAGCTTTCGTCGCCACCCGGAGACAAGGCTTCGCGCATTTAGACCTGAACGCATGAGATTTCGCGATGCACGGTACTACGGGACCGAGCGAGGGATGACTCGACGGTGGACCTCCAAGAAGACCTAGTCGGGCGGGCGGTTGCGCAAGGGTCCCGTGGAGAGGGGCAGCTAGCTGGCGCTTGCGTGGCATGCAAGTTTTGGCAACCGCCACGGGCGCCGCTGTGTTTGTGCGCGTGTATGAGTCAGTTTTTTTATCTCTCTATCCCTCTTTATTCTTTCTCTTGAGTTAATCCCGTTTCGTGGGTCTTTCTAGCGCTCTATATCATTCTCGCTCCGCCCAGATCTGAGAACGCTTTGGAATGAGGCCGAAGAGGAGCCGAGCATTGTTTTCGAACATTCCGACAGCTCCTTCTCCGCGCAGCATTTTATTTTTCGCCGGGAAGGATGCTCTTCGCGTGTTTCCGCATCGTTTCTGCGGTTTCTAAATGCGCGTTTGTGTGCCTGCTTTCTTCATTTGCTGTTTTTTTTTGTGTGTGTGTGTGCGTGTGAGAAGGTCTCGCGTGGTTACGACGAAATAAAGGCTTAAAGTTTCAGCGGTTCCTGTTTTTTTCTCGCCGGGAGTGTAGGAAACGACGCGCGGTCACGCAAGAGGCGACCCGTTTCGCGGTTTGTAAAGAGGACAGACAGTTTTGTAGTCGGATGTAGGGACTCATGTTCTGAATGGAAAAACAACTCGCAAACATGGCTTTGCGAAACAATGATGTCGCAATACAAAGTCTACTATAGCACTTGCTAGGAGGAACCGGCGCTGTGAGCACCAGTACATTGAATAGAGACGTTGAAGCTCAATGCAGCTAATGGTATGAGGCTCGGTTTAATTCAAAGCGATGAATTTGTTCCTAAAAGGAAGGAGGAATGCTGTTCTAACACATATTAACCGACGATGAATGCAGTCTTTATGCGATACCTGTATGCAGAAACATCGCTTAAATTTCTTCTGCTTGCCAGCTTTTAAGTTGGTTTTAGTCCACAGCGGCTCCATTTCTATCCGCAAAACAGATTGGAAGCTCCACAAAACACAAATAGATGTACTGCTACCGCGGAAGATATCTATTGAACTGTGATTCGCATTTTTAGCTTTGCTTACAGGCTTGCTTAAATTATAGCTAACAGCCGCCTCTGCTTTTGAGTGCTAGAACGGGTAACAGTGGTTAGCGATTAACAAAGCAGGCTACAGAAATGTCTCGTTAAAAACAAAAACACTCCCCTGCGTGCAATTCACGAACTTGATCGTACACTACATAGATCTTTCTCTTCCCCCAACTTTGGCGACGACTTGGTTTTGCGAGCGATTCCAGCTATTCTCGTTGGGAGGTCAGTACCGCGCAGGTGGCGAGTATAAACACACACGGACATCAGGCGGCGAACAAGCACAGCGCGGGAAATAAAAAAAGGCGTATATACTGCTCGACCACACGAAACACATTCCGTCGACCGCTTCCTTAACCTCCGTTTTTCTTCCTCCCCGGTGCAAGACTGATGGGGTGGCCGAAAAAGCACGAAGCCACGATTTCCGACGCTGCTGCGGGGCCCCAGCCAAAGGTCAGCTTCCAGACCCGCAGCTCTCTCCCTCTCTCTCCATCGGCGTGCTGCGGGCTGTGCCGAGATGCGAGCGCCGAGATAGAGACAGCGCCGAGGCGCGCGCGTTGGGCGTTCACCGGCCGGGAGTGCACGGCGTACCTAAGCAGCTCCGCGAGCGGGCCGCGTTTTGTTTTACCGGACAAAGCTATCTCGCCGCTGATACTACACGCACACAAACACGGGGGGAGGGGGGGGGGGTAAGGAAACGAGCAAAAGAGAAATGCAAACAAAAAAGTAAAAAATGAACGCGCGCGTGAGGCGAGCGAAGGCGGGGAAGATGAAATCGCCGTGAGGAGGGCATCCGCGCGCGCGCGGCGGGGAGCGGCGTGTTTGAAAGTCAACAGAGTATAGTGGCCACGCCACCCAGATCGCCGCCCGTGGAGGATCGGTCGTTCGTGAGATCAAAGGAAGAAGAAAGCATGGAAAATAGATGCGCGCGTGGGGTGGGAGAGGGGGGGCGACCGAGGAGCCGACAGAAAAGAAGACAGAGCACTGGCAGGGCCTCTGGCCCCGCTGGAGCGGGCTGCATGAGCTGGGAGCCCGCATTCAAGTGGGCTCTGTGATCAGCAGTGCGCCTTCTTAATAAGCTTGTCAAGCAGCCAGGCCACCGCGGTTGTGTGTAACTGGGCTCGTTTTCCTTTTTTTTTTTTGTTTTAGCTTTGAAGCAGCACGTTTGCGCCGCTCCTGCGTGGCCCTTTTGCGTGGTGCGCGGAATTAATAGAGGAGCCTGACACCGGATAGCCGTCGTTTCAGACACTGCGTCGACTTGCGATGCGACTCAAAGCGCATTTGCGCTTTTACTAGGTTGCGAAATTCCTTTGATGGAGGTGCCTTCGAGATGTACCTTGAGGCCTGCTTGGTTAAAAATGAGGGCATGTATGAAGTAGGCATCTTGGTAGAAGAACGCGTTTTGAGCGCCGATGTTTCACAAGGAAACACTGATATCTGGACAACAGCGATTCGGTTCAACGCTGACTGCGTCTGAAGGTGGTATAGGCCAAGTTTTGTCAGCGAATAGCATAAATAATTTGCTCTATAAGAACGAAAAACGGATGACAAGAGGCAAGCAGACGCTGCTCCTGCTATTATTTGGTGACTAAACTACAAACTTAAGCTAATAAGTTCACTTCATAGTAATTAGCGCTCTACTCATCTAGATCTTGATGCAAGTGAGTGAGTGAGTGAGTGAGTGAGTGAGTGAGTGAGTGAGTGAGTGAGTGAGTGAGTGAGTGAGTGAGTGAGTGAGTGAGTGAGTGAGTGAGTGAGTGAGTGAGTGAGTGAGTGAGTGAGTGAGTGAGTGAGTGAGTGAGTGAGTGAGTGAGTGAGTGAGTGAGTGAGTGAGTGAGTGAGTGAGTGAGTGAGTGAGTGGAAAAGTGAGTGAGAGAGCGAGCTGGATATAACATGCAGAACTCTTCATGCACTGGATGTGCCGGAGTACGTCGAGGTCAGCTTGAGCATGGTTTGTGTTTCGGTCATCTGACATATTTCGCGCTGAGTGCACAACCGAGGACATAACATGCGACGAAACCATTGTTCCTAAGACTTCGTTGCGTAGTCAAAACGGAGAGACCGACGGTTATTCAGTAAAACGAAATCATGTGATCATAACGGGGGTTAAATACTTATAAGGTGCTTCCAAGGTACTTACCTGCATGACTATAAGTACGGTCGTGGACTTTCCGACTTTAGGAGGATAACGCCGATAAACATCCGCCTGCAAAAAAAAAAAAATAGATCAATGGTGGACTAGGTTGAAACCGAGAAACGCCGGTCTCTTGGTGCGTTCATGTTATCCCAGGACAATCCCGTCAGTAGCATGAAACTTATCACCTTGCACCGGAAAGGTACGGAAGGGTGTTTAACGAACACGGTAGAGGATGAAACTCGTCACATCTTTCACGGCATGCTAAAGGTGCTCAAAGGCAAGTGGTTGTAGACCATCCAGCGGAACATGCCCAGTGGCTTGCAATGCAATGCAATGCTGGTTGCGCAACCAACCCTTGTGTTTAAACGGAGCTGTGAATGGATAAAATTAACGCTCTGTCAACAGGTCTACAGGTCTTGAGACTGAGTTCCAAAGTTACAGCCAGTGCATGGTCACTGCTTTCGTCGACCCTTTTTTGTATTAGAAGCTCAATGCTTGAAACTGGCCTGTACTATCTCCAACATCTTTGGGGGTTTTAGGGTATCCTGTATTCACATCTAATGTTAAACGGGCATTTTCGAAATTCCATGCTGCCAGCACAAATAATCGCGTAAGCATGCGTGGCTTATGACAGACTAAATGTACATGTATCTACTACAACCAACTGTGAACAGCATTTGCGCTTGTGACGTCACTGAAATTGGTGTTCTTCGCTTCTTTTTTTGGGCTTTAAGAAATTTTTTATTGATAATCACCGCGTTTAGCGTTAGCACCATGCAACGAGCTGGAAAAAAATCAATTTTTCTTTTAAAAATAGATGCTCAGAAACATAACCAATTTTGCTCGAAAGTAAACAAGCCGGGAAGTCAATCGCCTACCCATGAGGTACTTGCGCTTAAACACTACAAAAAACAGAAAAAAAACCCGGTGACCGTGAGCGCCCCGGAGTTCGCCAAGCGATACTCAGATATCAAACAATGCTTGCCGGCAGTGCAGTTCCTTGCTCAGATGTCAAAACAAAGTGCGCTTTATTTCCTGGGTTGGTTCATATTGTGCATAAAATGACCGCCAGCCGGCGCAACCTACTTTCTTTTGTCCAATCCTAATGCAGCCACAGGACGCGCTGGGGAAGAACAAAGCAAAGGAAACGAAGGAAGGCGCATATGCTCGTGAGCGATGAAATTTAAGCAGCCGCTCTCGAAAAACACAGAAAGACCCCACTCCATTGAAAACTGAATAGATGCTGGTCTAGTATGGCGCCAGTGCGAAAAAAGAAAAAAAAAATCGGAAATCTGCAACAGGCAGAAAAGCATATATATAGTTCGGCTCGAGAGGATCAGTTGTATTAAGGGAGTGCTAAAAATCGTAAACTCTACAAGCAAAGTGCATTGAAAGAGACAACAAGCACGTTTTTACAATGGTCAGCTAATTAACACCGCGTTAAATTACGTTTAGTGCAGCCTTAAAAGGACACTGCGGCAGGTCGTATTTAAGGAGGGAGGGGGACGGAGAGGGAGGTCGGCCTCCTCCGCTTACCGGCGAGAAATTTCACATTAAAAAGAAAAAATAAACAGGTGTACCCCATTTCTAATTGGAAAAAAGTCCAGGAAATATACCGTTCAAATGGGACCACCCCCTCCAAGAATGACCCACAAATCCGGCCCTGCACTAGGGACGAATCAAGTTAGGCTGTATCTACGGGGTACTGCTCTCTGATCACAAAGAGACCATTGTCACCGAAGGCAGAGCTCTTATAAGCTAGAAAAGAAAAAAATAATACAAACAGGTGTCGCTATCACAGGCTGATTTCGCAAATACATAAACTGCGTGCGTCACCACGATTTTTGGGTGCGGATCCCAGACGCAAGGACACACCGACATTTACTTCAAAACAATCCGGTCCGAGAGTCCGTTTCTGTGTAGCTATAGATGTTGCGAGACCGAAACCTAGGTTTTGTAAATTAAATTTTTCTTGGCCATAAATATATATCGTGCTGTCGGACTAACGTTTGCGTACCCAGAGAGAGCTAGAGAGTCATTTTTTTCCTGAGAACTGGTTTTGTTTGGTTTATTGGGGTTTAACGTCCCAAAGCAACTCAGGCTATGAGGGACGCTGTAGTGAAGGGCTCCGGAAATTTCGACCACCTGGGATTCTTTAACGTGCACTGACATCGAACAGTACACGGGCCTCTAGAATTTCGCCTCCATCGAAATTCGGCCTCCGCGGCCGGGATCGAACCCGCGTCTTTCGGGTCAGCAGCCGAGAGACGCGGGTTCGATCCCGGCCTCGGCGGCCGAATTTCGATGAAGGCGAAGTTCTAAAGGCCCGTGCACTGTGCGATGTCAGTGCACGTTAAAGCACCCCAGGTGGTCGAAATTTAGTGGAGTTGTCCTAAGTGTTCGGCCCTTGAAGCCATCTCAGTAGCCTTATGCCTCACGAAAGTAGCACAGACAAGAAAAGAATGTAAAACAGTGTATATACAAGAAAAGGTGCGTTTAAACGCTGGTGATCATGGGACGTGGTTAGTCTCCAGTTCACCAAGTGCGTTGCATTAACAGCCTTCGTTATACACATGTTCGTATTCCAAACCCAGGCGTTTCCGCAATACGTCCCACACATCAGTGCAATGTGTCACATTCACTTACTTGCTACTTATCCAGGTACGCGCGCTATAGTCGGATACAATTCAAGAACACAGCGGCTTTTCCCCGTCAGAGGACCCCCTTCCAGCCAATGGCGTCGGCCGATTCCATAGAGTTTCTTACTATTACCTAGAGGGAAAGTCTCTTTCCTTCCTTCCTTCCTAGAGGGAAAGCTGGCGACCCGTCTATGGGAGTTTGCATGGAGACCCCACGTGACCACTTCAGCCAGCATGGGCGCTCAAAGCATCATGGGGCGGTGAGCTACTTGTTGCGGAACTGCAACTTTTGGCCAAAAAATAATAGAAAAATAAAGCTTTTTGATAACTACAAACGTCCTAACATTCAATATCTTGTCTAATGATTGCAACAAACGAGCAGAAAAGCATTTAAGTGCAAAGTTTGCCCAAAATAAGAGACGACTCGCTCTCCTATTGGCCAAGTAGTGAACACTATAAAAACTAATATTTCATAATTAACAGGCGAACTTTTAAAAGTAAATATGTTTTCAGAAAAGATGTTGCTGCTTAAATACTATGAGAGGTTTTTTAATGGCATTTCGGGAAAGTGAAACCTTTTATTGGCGTCGTGTGTCGTCGCGTTTCCATTACTATGGGTTTTGCCCACTGCGTTCGCGCGAAAGTCGTCTGCGCACACACGAACAGCGTTTTCAGAATGAAACATCTTAGTAGTGCCACTCCATGTTCCCAAAAAATTACGACTGTTCCGCAACAAGTAGCTCACCGCCCCATGATGCTTTGGGCGTCCATGGTGGCTGAAGTGCAGCGCCGGCAGCTTTCCCTCTAGGTAATAGTAAGAAATTCTATGGCCGATTCCCATGAGCCTGCTAGGGGGACGATGCAGGGAGTGGCAGATGAAAGGGGATATTCCCTTGCCAGCATTGTCACGCTAGGAGGCTGACGAGAATCGGCCGACACCATTGGCTGGAATAGGCTCCTTTGTCGGTGGAAGGCCGCTTCGTTCGTGAGTTGTATCCGACAATAGTAGAGACAGTGGAGTCTCAGGTTATTTTCCCATTACTACCGGATTTTGACGTCCATAAGATAAAGCGCGTCGAGCCATAAGAATTCACTATGCTTTAATTCACTGCTGCAGTACATTACAGCTGCTCAAACGACCGGCTATTTCGCCAACTGGGGCGCACATATTAACTACTGTCACCTAGTGTGGGGTACAACTACTTTGTCAAATATTACTAAACTTCACCTCCTACAAAAAAAAGGCAATTCGTATAGTTGCAAACGCTGCATACGATAGTCACACTGCACCTCTCTTCAGGGAACTAAACATTATCGCACTTCCCGACATTTATAAAACAATGCTCCTTAAGCGTTATTCTAACGGAATTAAACAGAATAAAAACATTCTAGGCGGCATAGCAAACCTCACACCTAAACGAAAAACACGGAATATCCGCAGTACGGAACGGTGGGAAATACCTCGAGCACGCACTAACTACGGTTGCCAGATGCTACGTAATATGCTCCCGGCGCTTCTAAACAAACGAGTTATTTCATAGCCACAGTACTGTTTTTTTTTGTAAATATATCATAGCCACAATAATTGCAGTTTCTACCTTTTTCTGTATTGCACCGTACATTGTATACTTCATTAAACACTCTACTAATCTTGTAATTGTCTTTGCTTATGTCTTGATTTTGTGCCACATCCTCCCATGTCTGATGCGTTGTGTTTGTATTCTAGTTTTGTTGCCAATGCCATGTTTTTTAGGGGCCGTGAACCCCGTCAAGCCAAGTTAGAGGCTTTTTGTTCACGGTCCTCAGCATCTGTAATGTTGATGTTGGAATAAAATGATGATGATGATGATGAGAAACGCTAATGCTCTGCCACGTTCCTTCCGGTTTCGGCCTGAGCGGAGGGTTTAAAGACAGCAAAACGCATATTCATGCTGCTTTTCCTCGCTCTGTAGCCAATCGCCTGCATCAGTGGTCTCGAACCAGAAAAATACGTCCGCCGCTTCTGCGACATGTGACGAATGACCTCTCGAAAGGCGGTCGTCTCTGTTGCCGTGGGGCCGTTACTTCGAACGACAGCAGGTCGAAAAGGGGGCGACAAAACGAAGCTCCGTGAAAGGTGGCGTCGCTGTAAATTTAGCCGCGCCGGACGACATGAAACTCGCTCGGAGCCTTTGCGTCTGCTACCGAAATAGCCTCCGTCGGCGCGTAATAAAAGAAAACAACCCTTCCTTCCCCCTTCCGTCTGCCGCTCGTAATGAAAAACGGAGAAGTCAACAAAAGGACGGAAAAGTAGCAAAGGTCTGAAAGGAAGACACGTTCGTTGACCTGAGCCGGGGCGATCAAAACAACAACTCACTGAGGTCGCTAAAAACTGGCTAGAAAAAAAAAAAAAAAAACTGGAGCCGCCGAACTGCGTGGGCGTCAGATTTGATATACACTTCCCTCCGCATGCTGAATACGCTGACTGAAACCGTATTCGCACCTCCTTATTTGCCTCTCAAACGAGACCTATTCTGTCTGTCGTTGTAAACTCGTGACGAGCTGAAGAGGACGGTCGTATATTTGCATGTATTATTTCCGGCAGTTTGTCGTCAGGGACCCGCGTTTTTCTGTCCCGAGTCGCCTGTTCCCACGTGTTTTAGACTCCGCGCAAAAAGTTTCCAACATGTCCCGGAAAGAAGGAGTTTGCGCGTACGCAAGAAAAGGGGGCGCTCTGTCGTCTCTTCTTCCAAGGCCAGCAAAAGGGGTGGATTTTGATCTGCTGTCGGCGGCAGGCGCTTGCGCGCACGAAGAGAGGAACGCGAGGCGAAGTGGCCGATGTGCCTCTCGTCGCCGCAACACACTGAACGGTCACAAAGACGGGAGGCTGAACAACAACAACAAAAAAGCAGGCGCGACTACATGTGCCGGTGTAGTGACGTCGTCCGACGCAGCCTGCCTGCAGAGAAGCGCGCATTCGCCACGTTTCGCTCCGTTTAACGTCTACCTAATCTGTGCTGGTGCGGTGTACCTCTGCGGCGTTGCGCTTCACCGAATATATTCCGCGCGCGCTCCGAGCTCGTTTAGACGAGAAGGGGGAAAGTAAAAGAAAGTAGGAAAAAAGCTAAAGAAGAGGCGAAACGAGAGAGGATAGATGTAATTCCGCTGCGCGTGTCTCTGGCACCACCTGGATGATTTATGACTTCAAGAAGTTGCAGAGGGAGAGAGAGAGACAAAAAAGTGTTTATTTCTTCTTGTTCTTCTTTCACTCCTCTTCTTCTCCTTCTTCCTTCTTTTGCTTCCGCGTTTTTCGTGCTTTTTTTGTTTGTGTTTGTGTCTTGTTACGCTACCGTAAACGCACACGTCTCGCGTGGCGCGCTGCGTTGTAGATACGTGCTGCACCGCAGGCTTCCCGGATTGCACGGCCGGCGCTCGCAGGACAGGGAAGAGGCGGCACAGGAATGTTTCATACGCCTAATCGCGAATCATGCCCGCAACGGAATGCAGCGCTTCTGGACATGTTGGAGTGGCGGCAACAGCTATAACCTCCCCCCCCCCCCCCCCCCCCTCCCCCCAGCCGGCTCGCCTGCCTGTCTGCCTGTGGTCAGCCTGCAGCGTGCGCGAATTGCCAGTGCCTGAAAATGTTGCCCGCCAAGCAGTGGAGCACGTTCGCTGCGCTCTGAGGTTTGGGCGCTCCGATAGGACGCTGCGGGTATAGTTGATGTTTCGGCAGGGTGTTCCGCTCTTGTTAAACAATTAGTAACGCTTTTCCACGCGGTGCAGTTAGCGTTCATTAACGTCCCCGAAGTGTTCGCGTTACGTTTGAGTTAGTGGAGAAAGTTTCTCCCGTGACTGAGCTATGGGAGTTATCTGTGGCACGAACTGCTGCGCTGAGCCATTTGGCTTTCGGTAAGCGCGCGTAGATGCATGGTTTATTGATACTACTCCCGAATGCTCTGCGTAATCACTTTGGAAATTGTGCTTGAAGTCAATTTTTAGGTCCTTTTTGCGCTGCCGGTCCAAAGTTCTTTCTCCGAACCATGGTGAAGCAAGCATTGGGGCTGATGCAAGCGATTCGCGAGAGCATCGGCTTTGTAAACTTTACTTAATCACTGTCTAAAACCGAAATTTATTATATAGGCAGATTTCCGAAAGGACACGTGGGCATCTGTAGCTTGTACACGCTTTTCCTCCTCCCTCTTTTTTTTTTCTTTCAACCTCAACAACCGCATGAAACAGTTAGAAATGTCAAAAAGTAGAATAAAGTACAACGCTTGATCAACTTCATCCTCAGGATTCGAACCATATGTTGGGAAAAAAAATTGTTTTTGGACAAAAAAAAAATGCGCATTTAAACACGCGTTCGCTTCCAGGTCGGACGCACGCTCCGTGCTAGGCGTTCGAAAAAGCGTGAGCGGTGGCATCACCTGTTACAAACAATTATTGCACTCTTACTCGTGCTGCACAGTAAAGCCCTAATACTGCGGGCCTGCGGCAGAGTCGAACGCTCAAACGCCACCCTTTCCGCCTCCACGGGAATATCAGAGTAGCTTCACCGCCTTTATTCCCTTTTTGTGGGGAAGCACACCATCGCTAGCGCGCTCGGACTGCTGAAGACAAGCGTTTGTTTTGTATTAAGAAAATTTGGTCTTTTTTTCTGGTGTTAAATGTTCCGAGTTGCCCGGCGCATACCGAGCATGCATTTCACAGCATTAGTGTTGTTGGTCCAGCCCCTAATCCTTCTTGTCTTTATTTTCTAATGCTCTCGTTAGCGAGGCACTCCGACCACTGCATGCAAAGCACTTCGCGTCGAGAAAGAATCATTCTGGTTCGGACTTCAGCGTCGGTTCCGCCTCTAGTGGCATGCTTATCCCCTTTATTGTAAACTCTCCTGAAATAAAATAAAATAAAATAAACAAAAAAAATGGGATAGGAAGCCCGCACCCAACCAGAGGTTATGCTTATCCAGGATGAAACATGACAAGGACAGCAGCTTTGCGACGGACGGGGGCCGCATGTTCCGCTCCGAAAGCATGCGACGAAAGAGGGCGCGCACTGCGCGAATGGACGCTTCTGACCACCAGTCTCTAACCGCTCAGTTCCTCGCGTACGTAAGAAAACGCGACAGCGCGACGAAGAGAAATTCGGTTTTTCTTGGGAAACAGTTTTCGATTTCAAAGCCAGCGTCTGCTGGCGATCTTGGTGCTATTGCGGGAAGCCGTGCGGCAGCTAACACGCGGGGCGCAGTTTCTCAAGACCGGCGACGCGGGTCGTTCCTTAGTTTCTTCGCTCTGTAGCCGCGGGTTCGTTATTTTCATTGTTCGATGCCAGGGGCGCGGATCTGTGACACAAGACGGCGAGCAGACCACACCAGATTCAATCTCGGTGGCGAAACCCACCCGACCAGTGCCCGGCGACCACTGGTGTTTGCGCCACGGCGAAGATGATTTATATCGCGTTTCTTCATTGGCATCGTGCGGTTCGTTGCGGCGCTGAGAGCCACACATCTGTCAGGCGGCTGGCGTGGCCAACCGTCCGCCACGGAGGAGACGTCGTCGGTCGTAGAGAAGAGGAAGGGAAAGAGGGCCACCACCCATCAGCGCTCCGTCGTCGGGTAGGCGTCGCGGTAGCTAGACGTCGCGTGCGGCCCGCAAGCCAGGCACGGAACTTGTCGACTGCCGCTCTGACGGATGACCGCCTAGGGCCGGAGACGCTGCGTGCGCCTAGCACGCATTCTCCTTTCCCTATCCCCCCCCCCCCCCCCCCCCCACACCACCTCGCCTTTTCTCTGAGCGCCTTGCGTGATTGGCTCCTGCCATCGCCCGTTTTTACCTACGGAGGCTTCAAAAACCGCTCTGGAAAGGGGCTATTTGCAAGTCTAATTCCTTCTCCCCACCGCGCGCGCGCGCGTCACGTTTTTGCAATTGTTTCTTCCGGGATGATCCGCGAAGCCGTTACCGTTTGCAGTGCCGGCGTCTTTTTCTTCCTGTTTCGTTTGCTCTGCGATGCAAGTTTTTCCTCGTAGAGGTTTCATTTTTTTATCTTGCTTTTTCCTTCAAGTTTTGTTTTTTATCGTGTTCAGAGTTGAGGAGAAAAAAAGAGGTAGACGCAAAACAAAAGGCTGAGTTGGGTCCCCGCAGAAGAGTTGCATGCGTGCGGTTCGTCCCGTGTATGCGGGCTCGGGTTGAATGCCCGCGCGCACTGCCTGTGGCGTAATAGCGGCCCATAAGCAAAAGCGCTCTTGCCGCGTATGCATGTGAAAATGAAAAATAATCGTTTTTTGTTCTTCGGCTTGCAGCGGAGAATGTGCGAGAACGGTACAGCGTAGCCATGCTTATAACAGGTGCGAAAGAATGAGAAGCGTGATTGGTGCTCGCTTTGAACTTTACTTCGTATTTCTTTTCTTGTGTGGTTCACACGCAACCTGTTGGGAGTCATGTCTGCGGCGGAACTGTTTCTGGCGCGCGTTGCCCGGTGACGTGGTGGCTTTGGCAGTTGCCGTGATGCGGCAAGTGTGAATATGTATTCTAAACTAGACATCTGAGCTGAAAAAGTAATTCGCGACGATACCCTGCCCAATGCGCTTTTTTTATGGCTTCTTTTTTCATAGTCACATTCAATTTTGATGCCAGCCGACGCCAGTTCCTGCTTTATGTTTTTCCGAAGTCACAGGCGGCAGTTGCTTGCGATGAAAGGGTAAACGAGAAAATCGTGGAAAAAAAAAGAATTTCCGGCCGAAATATGCGCATAAGGGAAAAGAATAAGGAAAGGGAAAGCACGGTTTTATTACGTAATGATTTTTTTCCTGTTATCGTATTTCGTTTGCGTTCTCCACCCTACGGAAAAAGAAGATACAGGCAATAACGGAGACCTGGCGTCGCTTGACACTCTGACGAAAGGCCGAAATAAATATAGAGTAAAATTGCATATTATAGGTATGTCATCGAATATGGGAGGCTAAATTTCCAGGCTATACACGAAAGGCGGTGCATCGCCGTTCTATGTAAACAACCACAAATGTCCGAGCAGCTTTCTCTTTTCCAGCCGCTTCTCCAGCCCCGTCACCTGTTTGCTATCCGTTACCCTTCACTCTAGCAGGACTAGACTAGAAGGACTAGGACTAGCAGGACTAGTCTTTACTCCGGCTGAACAGACAGACAGAAAAACTTTATTTCGCTGCAAGAAAGCTTTAGACCCCGCTGGGTCCCTGGGCCGCTGCACAGTCCTGCATTGCACCCGATTGGTCATGGCGGGGCATGACGTCGGGGATCCGAGTCACCGCATCAAGCTGCGATGTCGGTTCTGCAGGCGTGAGCAGGACCTCCCAGTCCTCCCAACTTGATAACGCGGGCTGTCCCTGCGAGGGAGGATCAGCAGGGCAGCCGAAAAAGATGTGAGAGAGTGTGACGTGAGGGTCACCTCATAGGGAGCATGCAGGGGACGTGCCGCAATAGTAGGATAACAGCTCATGGGATGACAAAGAACGGGTCTGGAGGCGTCTGAAGAGGATCTGTTGGGAGTGTGTAAGGGAGAGATGGGGAGGGGGTTAAGTCCGACGCACCAAACGGGGTATTTGCGTGAGCTCTGCGAAGGTGTGCGCCCGCTCTCACGAGTATCCCGGATCGAGACTGTCCTGAGACCGGAAAATCAACCCTCGGGCCAATTTATCGGCAGCCTCGTTTCCATGGTTCCCAGAGTGAGCCGGTACGCACTGGAGCTCTACCTTGCGAGGTAAATTTTGGGTAGGGGTGTTCAACAAGTACCAGGCAGGGGTGTGAATGTTGCCTCCGGCAAAGTTGGACAGAGCTGTTTTGGCGTCGCTAAAGATGTGTTGAGCGCCCGAATGGGCAAGGGCTATTGCGATGGCGGCCTCCTCTGTCTCCTCAGGCGTAGAGCCTGAGGAAAGACGGTGAGTTAGGGTGTGGGGTAGGGTTGGATTTTAGCCAGCTGCTACCGCTTCATGCGCCGTACATGCGGCGTCTACCCAAATGGCATCGTGGCCTTTCCCGTAATACTTATGAAGGTCATTAGCGCGAGCTACGCGGCGGGGGATGTGATATTGGGGATGGATGTTTCGAGGAAGAGGTTTCACGACCAGAGGTGTATGGATCTGTCGAGGGATGGCTATAAGGTTTGACTGGTTAGCGGGTATGTTGATGCGAAGGGAGGATAGTATATGGCGGCCAGTGGCAATAGCGGTAAATCTAATGTACTGTGTCTGAAGGTGCGCCTCAACTATAGTTCCTGAGGGATGTGATGCATGTCTAGTGCAAGGAGTTTGGCTGTGCTTGTGCTAGGAGGCAGATTTAGAGCTGCCTTGGTGGCGAGGCGGATCATGGTGTTCATGCATGCGTTCGGTTTCCTTGTGGTTCAATTTGAGATATGGGGTAGCGTATAGAATGCGGCTGAGCGTAAATGCACGCACTACTTTCAAGTTGTCCGCTTCGCCTAAACCCTTCTTAAGGGAGGATGTGCCGCGCAGAAGATGCCGCATGGATTGCGTGGAGGCCTTGAGTGTTTTAAGGGTATGCTCATTACGTCCAGAATCCTGCAGGTGGAGGCCAAGAATTCGGAGGGTGGGTCTGACTCCGGCTTAAGGACACCCCACGGTGTTGTCGGAATTAAAGCCGCTTTCAAGGGACAACTCGCTACTGCCGGTCACCTTTGCTATCTCATTGTTTGTTAGATGTTCATAAAGCATGCAACCGCGCCAATAGTTCGGCATATTTGCTCCTTCCGTTGGATCAGCATGATATTTCTGCAACGAGTGCAACTGTTCTCATGCTGGACGCGCAAACGCAAGTTGTGAACAAAGTCCTGTTGTTACTCCAACCGTTTAAGAAATCGGCGACTGCGGGGTGATGTGTCTGATGTGTGCCTGCTGTCTTGCAGGCGCAAAAAAAAAAAGCGCAGCCTGAGGCTGTTTCTTGTAGGTCCTATGGCAAGAAATTATGTATGCTAATAAAATATTGGTAAAATAATTCGCTACCCTCTACGTCGGCGAAGGAGATGGTAATACGCAAGTTTTGGAGCTATCTAGGAGCTATCTCAAATCTAGAAATCACAGTAGTGCATTTTTATCACCAACGGATCGCAGTGAAATTGAAAGCTGTTTTCTTGCTCTCCGAACGAGTAGTACAAGGGACGTAAATGGTCTAAAAATTCAACCTATTAAACATACCATGGATCTAATTAGCCCTGTTTTAGAGCATATATTTAATCTATGCTTTCTGCAGGGAGTTTTCCCGCAAGCCATGCAAGTTGCTAGGGTGACAGTAGTTTTTAAAGGTGGCGAGAAAAATAACTTGTCAAACTATTGTCCCATATCAATCCTTTCCATTTTTTCAAAATGCCTAGAGAAACTGCTGTACAAAAGGATCATTAGTTTTTGTATCAAACATAACTTATTGACACCTCATCAACATGGGTTTAGAAGTGGCCATTCCACAGATACAGCGCTTTTAACTCAAAAGGAACTAATCCTGCAATCTTTCGAACAGCACCAATTAACCCTTAGTGTATTTGTAGATTACTCAAAGGCATTTGATTCCATTAATCATCAGACAATGCTTGCTAAACTTGAGTTCTATGGTTTCCGTGGCGTTTTTCATGACATATTGAACTCTTATTTATCAGCGCGAGTACAACAAGTAGTAATTAACAATAAATTATCCGACCCGAAATCAGTTTTAGCAGGCGTCCCGCAGGGAAGCATATTGGGGCCTCTACCTTTTTATCATCTACATTAATGACATCGTTCTCATTGACCCACGCCCAACATTTATAATATATGCTGATGATACGAGTTTATTTTTCACCTCTAGCAATATACATAATCTGACTGAACAAGCAAACACGTGTTTACATCTTTTAAATCATTGGTCGATCGTAAACTCACTATCTATAAACATAAATAAAACAAAAGTCGTGCTTTTCAAGCCAAGAAACAAAACAGTATGCGATAGCGACATTTCACTTCGGATTGGGTCTGTGCCTTTAGAAGTTGTCCCTGTCGTAAAAAGCCTTGGAGTATATTTTGAGAAGCATTTATCGTGGTCAACACATGTCGATAAAACAGCGGACAAGCTGTCAAAAATAACTGGTGTGTTAAGTAAACTGCGCTATTTTCTGCCACAAAAAGTGAAACTAATTCTTTATAATTCCATGTTTGCTTCCGTTTTAAACTACTGTTTCACGGTATGGGGAACTACCACTCTCTCAAACTTAAACAGGTTACATGTAATCCAAAAACGAGCCATAAGAAGCATTGCAAGCATCCCCCGCGACGTTACGACAAAACCCCTTTTTAATGCCTTCCACATAACTCCAATACACGATCTATATAATGTCAACTTAATAAAACGATATAGGAGAAGTAATACCTACCGTAATTTTCTTGAAACCTTGTCTCAACTAACACCTAGAGAACACACTCATGCCATAAGAAACCGCGATAAATGGTTCATTCCCCAAATACGTACTAACTATGGACGTCAAATGCTCAGCTACCACTTACCATTATTGCTAAATGCTTTGTGTTAGTCTTACAGACCAGTCTTTTTGCATCTTATTTCTTTTGCTGTTTTTGTCTGTTTTTATCTCTTGTTTATTTATTTTTTCCGAGTCAGTTGTGTCTCGCTTATTTTTCCTCAAATGCAATTGTTTTGTTAGTTGCTGCCAATATATGCAATCAAACAAACCTTGAAACCTTGTACGGGGGCGCAGGCGCGCAATCAAGCTCCAGTGAGAGCTTTTTGTCTGCGCCCCTAACATCTGGGTGATGTAAATAAAGATTTGATTGATTGATTGATTGATTGATTGATTGATTGATTGATTGATTGATTGATTGATTGATTGATTGATTGATTGATTGATTGATTGATTGATTGATTGATTGATTGATTGATTGATTGATTGATTGATTGATTGAGATGGGATGTTTTTAACATATATCTCTCACTATGTACGCTACATAACGGGTGATCGAGACCCATCCAGTAGCACGCCCTACGGATGTACGCCACTGGAATGCGCACTATGTACAACCTATGTAATGTTCTCGTGCTTAGCGACATCTGAGCAGAACAGTTAGCTGCTCCTACAGTAGATGACAGGTGTTGAACAAACAGCATTTTTAGCGTCCCTCATGGCATGAGTTGGTTTGGCACGTTAAACCCCATAAACCAACGAATCGAACAGCCTTTTTAATCATTCGCTGTTTGAATCGAACAAGTCAAGCTTACAGACAAAGCCGAAAAAAAAAAGAAGCCAAGAATGTGTCATCATGAGGGTAACCGAAGGTTGGCATTAATAAACTATAAGGAATATTACTGTCACGCTCGAAAGCCTTGCATTTTGGATGATGTTCAGCTTCGACGCCTCATGAAGGGAAAAAAGCTACAAACAAAAAAAACGACGGCAGACTGCCTTTTTCCATCGTTTCTTTATGTTTAGTTTTTAGACTCGCTCCCAGCGCATAGAGAGTAATTTGCCGATAACAATGATAAAGCTGGAAGCCATTTGATTTCTAAATTACTGCCCGCGCTAATCCACTCACAGCGCTTTTTTTAGTCTTTTTTTTTTCTCTTTTTTTTTCCCCCAGGCCGTCGTGTCGCAGGGTCGTTAGGTAAAGCACGACAAATGAGGAGCCAAACAAGATGAGACGTGCGCGTTAGCAATAAGTGCCTTTTTGCCCCCAAACAGCGCAAACCTGCAGAGAGAGGACAGGAAAAATAAAACGAGGGGTCATCTGTGGTACGATAAAAACCTCCGCTGTTCTGGGGTCTTGACGACGGGACGGAACGTAACGAGAGAGAGAGAGAGAGAAAAAGGAAACAACAGCTCGGTTGGCTGCGCGAACTGCGGACCGTTCCGTCGGTAGCGTCGCCTCGCCGTGGTGGGAAAACACCACGACATTCACAAGGGCCCCCCTTCCTAATGACTGCATCGGCTCATTACAGTTCATTAAGGGTAAAACACGAAACGCCATATTCCGCGTTCCAACGTGCATTTCGCCGGCCGGCCGTCGCCAGACTATTTACTCGCTTGCTTTATTCACCCCCCCCCCCCCCCCCCCCCCGCTTTTTTTTCTTGCCACACTTCCTCAAACAAAGTTCTTGCGCGGCCACGTTAAGAGAGCCAGAGTTGCCTGTATCTGTATCGTCTATCCTAACTTTGGCCGAGTTCTGTGTTTTTCCTTCGGCGAGCTGCTGCATTATTAAGCGAATGCAAAGCACCCGTAATGTAGCCGCCCATGCAACGACCGGGCATGTAGCGCTGCCATTGGGAATGGACACGCTAAGACTTCTTTATTGCGTTAAGAAAGAGATGAGGAGACTTGTTTGGGCTCCCCCTCTTCTGTGCCACCTCGTTAGCGCGCATATTTCTCCGCCGGTTCTAATTACAGTGAAATGACACCGAGGAAGAGCGCTGCTGATTGCGATCTCTTAGGCACTGTGTTTATTCTCTTCTTGGGGCTGAAGGCAACTTGATAGCATCTGAATTCTAGCCTTGTTTAGTATTTGCTCTTCCTCTGGGCCGCCTTCTTGACACTTAAAAAACGGCGCGTATACCGTTTACTGTATTTTCGCCGAAAGTAAAAAAAAAAGAAAGAAAAGGAAATCATACTGAGTCTCGGAAGTCGTGTTTACTGCCTAAACAAAGATGCCAGATAGGGAGCGGCTTGTTTGCTGAACATACAATCAAACACAGAGTGAGAGCTTCGCTTCTTTTAGATAAGCAACTGCCGGGAGTTCGGAGGCACGGCACTCTCCTTAGTGTATTCCTGTCCATAGCTTGTGTTTTACTTTTTTTCTTCTTCTATGCGAGCGAAGAACAGTGACAGTATGCAGACGTCACTCGTTTCGGGAACTACTTCCCGACTGACTCTCTTCCCTGCTGGCTTCTTTTTTTGACTCTGCAACTTTTATTCACTTCTGGAGCTTCTTGTCTGTCGGCGCTGTAGACGCTTCCGTACCACGGACGAGTCATTAATTTGCCCTCGCTTCATCCGGCGTGTTCCTCCCTTCTGCTTTACTTCCTGCAAAAATGAATATTCTGCGCCTCCGTTTGTTGCGTGAGTGCTTTACAGAAGAGTGCAGCAGGTTCGTGTTGTTTGGTGAAAAACGCCAACAAATTATGAAGACTCTCGACTGTTTGCGTTGTCGTTTCCGCAACCCAGGTAGTTAGGCACGAATTAATTCTAACCCTGCCTCCGTGAAAGCAAAAGAACAGAAACCGTGGCAGTTTATTACCCGACTCAACTCTAGTGGGCTTGCGCGTGCTAAGGACGTGTGTTCGCAACTTTCGACTATGCGCTTTGGTATGAGCGCCTCCTTCGTGCCTCTTTGTCATCATCATCATCATCATCATGATCATCATCATCATCACCACCATCATCATTTAATTTCATTTACTTTATCACTCTACTTCAGGAGGCATTACAAATGAAGTGGCACCAGAATATTTCATTTGTGCTGGGTGGGTTACTGCATTTTCTTGGAGTCTTGTTGGGCAGGCTTGCGGCTGCATCCTTAGCGCAACTGTTTCGCAGTAAAACATCCGCATCGCTTTGTTCTGTCCGATCTACTCGTACCATCCCTCCGCCGTTTTGCTTTTTTCATCTATATTAAGAATATCACTCTCTTTTCGTATTTCTGTTCCTTGCCCTCCTTTATCTCTTCTTGTTTACGTTAGCGGCACTACGCAAAGCGGGGTGCAAATTGAAGGCTCCCTCCCCGCGCCGATGTTTTCTCTGTTTCGGGAAACAAGGCGTGCTCCGTGTGCTGTTCGCCTGTACCGTCAGGCACGGGCGCGAAGGAACTTGTAATTCGCGCCCTGTTTTCATCTCGGGATAAGGACGCGCGCCCCCACTCGATAGGAAACCCCCTGAACTTCTCTCCCTCTTCCTCTCTTTCTACTCTCACGATATGAACAACGAGAGCGCAGTGTTAGCACCGAAAACATCTTCTTTTGTTTATTCAGGAGAGGCTTTCGAGATAATCGCTCCGCGCTCGTCCGAGCTCACGCTTTAGTTTCCAGCTTTGCTCTTCCCCTGCCCCCTCCTCCTTCTCCTTCTCCTCCTCTTTCTGCCCCCGCCGTGGCTGCCGTAGTTTGTGCAGCAGGGGACCGTCTCTCCCTGCGCTTGCAAAAGAGGGGCAACTGAGGCAGCGCCTCGCGGTGAAGAGGCGGCGAGCAATCCGCCGCGATTGCTCGGCGAAATAGGATTGCTCCACCGGCTTGGTTTCTCTCTTTCTCTCTCTTTATATCTCTCCCCCGCTCTTGCTTCCATCGCTCCGCTATCTGGCGCGCCGGGAAGCGTGAGAGATTCCTATCAAGAGACAACTGGCTCACCGCGAACGCGTGACAAGTGCGAGGAGCCGGCCCCGGAAATCTCGGCTGAAGCCGAGTGCGTGCGCGCGCGCCATGGTTTGTTTAGGCGTCGGAAGGGCCCGCCTCGTCGGCTGCCGCACAGTGTGCGCTACTACACGACAGGACGTCCCCTTGCCCCCCTCGGCTGACGCGAACGGCCTCACTCTTACAAGGTTACCACCGCTCATCGCCGCTCGTAGGTATAGTACACGTGGCAAGGGCCGAGGCGGGTGCCCGCGAGCCCGTGTGTGTGTGTATAAAGGAGACAAGGCGCCGGCTATTTCGCGGCCAAGTCGTGCGTGACCCTACGGTCGCCCGGCAAAAGGCGTGATGTACGGAGCCATAAAAAATGTACGCCGGCCGCGCTGATGGCGACGATGAGCCGCTCCGCGACGCGAGGAAACCCTCCTTGCTCTCGCGGCTCCGGGACGCGTCGCCCCCCCCACCCCCTTCACCGACTCCGCCAGAGAGGAAGAGGTCGGACGAGCCGCATTAAAGTAGCCTACAACCAGTGTGCGGCGATCAGTGGCAGGACGTGGACGCTCGTCGCGTCTCCCGGGCCTCCCTTCCCGTTCTCTTATAGCCTCTGGTTGGCCCTTTTACGAAGTGCGCCGGAGCGCCGCCGCAGCCATAAAGGATTCATGCGTCGCCGCCGCGTTTTCCTTCTCCTCGGCTTGCTTCGCTCTCACTCTCCAACGCGATCAGGAAGCTCGCGGTGTAAGCCCCGCGCACACGAACGCACCACTATACTGTTCGCTGAGCATGTGGCGCGGAAAGTGAGTATCTATGGGATATCGTTAAGTGCGGATTAAGTGGAAAATGCCACTGCCGAGGTAGGCTTGGCGGCTCCGGGATCCTCGAGGAGTACGCGCGGGTATGTGCGGACGGGTGCGTGTGCAAAACTGAGGAGGTTTACCGGCGGACATCGTGAGCGTCGGTTCCAAAACGTCGGGAATAAGAGAAGAAAAACGTGGCACTAACATTGTATAGCTTTATTACTTTGGGTGCTCCTGTGCTAGACGTGGACAGCGGCATCTTAAAAACTAGTGGGTGCATTTTAAGAAGAATTTCTAATGTTGAGAGGTATCAGAACGCCGAGAGGTATCCACCTGTAGGCCTCGAACGGTCCGCATTATCGCGCCTCAACTCTTGCGGCACATTCTTCAGCAGGGAGTTTCTCAAAAGAATCCACGTCAACGCGGGCAAATCGAGCTTTTCTATTTTTTCGAACTGGAAGCGGTGAGAGAGAGAGAGAAAAGAAGCGTCTCTAAATGCAAAAAACAAACAAACAGCAAGAATGGTAAGCTTGCCTGTCTACCTGACGTAAAATAACATCCGGCAGCGGTCAAACTCAAACTAATACAGGAACGCGTTCTCGGCGGACGTAGTGCAGGCTGAGCAAATCAGAAACAATAATGTATTGCTAGCCTGCGTCAGACGTATTCATCATTGCTTCCCTTACTGGTAACACTTTGGATTTTCGACCCTTGGCACACCCGCAGGAGCAATGTTGAAGACTATACGGGGCAAAGAACAGGACATAATACACTTCGTTCTCACTGGCAGCAGCCACCTCAATAACAATGCAGTACCTAGCTTGTATTTATAGCTGCCAGTTACTTCACCGCGGTATCCACAATTAATGAAGTCCCATATTTTTTCCCCCCAGGTTAGAGCATTTCCAATATGATACCGTATTCCAGAGTGCCAGCGGTGAGCTTTTTTTCTGCTTTTTGTAGCGCGTCTTCTCCGCCCGAGGCACGGCTCAGGCACGTAAAACGCGTCAGCCTGGAACCTAACGCGAACAACCATCTCACCGAGGGGAAGTGACCGAAAAATAATTCACGCGCTGCTACGACGTCCCTCCTGAGGCAAGAGGCTGCCCTAACCGAGGACACCGCTGACGAGTCCAGACGAGTGGGGGTGAGGAGCCCTAGAGGGAAGAGCAGAAGGGACGCACCCTCTGCGGGCTTCCAAAGAAAGACCGTTCCGGATGCAAACGAGCCGCCGAGAAAATTAACGCGGCGCGCTCCTTCTGGCCGTAGCCCCCTCGCACAATGTGCCCCTGCGCGCCCAAGCAAGCAGTGTCACGTCACCGGCCGGCTCCATAGCGACCCCCGCCCGCGAGAGGCATGATGCGCGCGCCTTCTTGTGCTGCTCTTTCTCGCCGGGAACAAGCCCGCGGCGCTGATTAATTTGCTCCCGGGAAGCGACAAAGGGCGGCGGCCGCTGCGGCGAGGGCAGGCTCCAAAGTTGTATTGCCTCCTTACAAGTGTGCGCACCCTTAACGCCACGCTGGCCGCGGACAATCGCCATCCGGTGGAGGCGTTTGCTGTCCCTTTTCCGTTCTTTGTGCGCCTGCTTTTGGGTTGTCCCCCCCAACCCCCCCCCCCCTCTCTCCTTTCTCCTCGTCATCTCCCTCAACGAGCTGCTGAGCTGCCCTTCCACTCCGACTCCTTCGCCTCATCCGGGCCAGAGTTAGAACGGTCTACTGGATCGCCTCGTGCGAGCCAGCCATCAAAGCGTGGCTACGGTTCATAATGAGGGAGACGAAGAGGTCCTCATCGCTGGCGAGAACTTCTGGCGGTTTCGTTAACGAAGCACAACGCCCCTCGTACTCTGGGGTGTAGTCAAGTCTGATGTCTTGATCCTAGAAAGATGTGGACCTCGTCTGGGAGGAAATCTGTGAAGGTAGAAGATCCTACGCAAACGCCGCCTGTTCGGCCTTGTGCTTGACCGAGTTTTGAGGGTGGCAGACCAGAAACGTCCGTGCGTGCCTGTGTGTGTGTTCGCAGGCCTGAGGTCGTGCGTGAATACATATCATTAAACAAGAAAAATGGACTCCCCGGGTAGAAACTGAACCTCCCTCTTTTAGGCGTTGCGTACAAAACTACCGAAGTTTTCTCATCGCTACGAGTTGAATGGCAGCGCATTCATAAATTTTTCGCGAAGAGTGCCGAGTGCTACAAACACGGATAAACTGGATTGGGGTACGTAGAAGTTTTCTTAGGGAGCTCTTCAGGAGGACAGTTACTTTGGGCCGATGCTAGGATTCTCAGATGACGGGAGGCCGGTTTGGACAGAACCTTCTTCCCTGTGTAATGCCTAAATATATAGCCTTCGCATGGATTTACAGTGCCATCACAACGTGGTGCAAATATTTGCCGGAGATTTCACAATGTAGGCTATTAATGATGTTTTTACTAAGCTAATGTCATGATCGCTGCGATTTCAGAAAACTGGAATGTTGCAGAGCATCGCGAGATAAATGAGCAGTAAATCATGCTTTTGGCTGAGGCGTACAACGCTGACAAAGCTACAGTGCTGTTCACGATGGCACACATTGAACTCGGTTTTACAAAGGAGTTTTACTATACGAAGACATTACTTTGCAAACAACACATAATCAGGTTGCCTTTTAACGTTCTTATGAAGTCATTTCGACCACAGGGAAGCTTGCGGAGCCTATCCAAAAGCAGGTAAGCTTGCTGGATAAAAAACAAAAAGAAAAAACACTGTGGTGTTTCTGCGAGCTGTAGCAACCGCCCGGCTCCCGCGAGTTGTTTCGGATCGGCAACTTTCTTCCGTACTTGATCCTCTTCGATGAGTTTGTTTCTCCAGGATCAGGCTTAGTATATCTTCATCATCCTGCAGAGGAGAATGAACTGCACGCCAGAGCACGAAACACAACATCTGCAAGCCGCATCAAAGGAACTTCGAGGCTCGTTCAGCTTTTCTTATACTTACTAATCCGGCCATCACATATAGCGCAGAACCCAGCGCTCTAAGACATTGACGTTCGCTGCAGCAACGCGTCTAACGGCGCACGGAAGAGTGCGCTCTTCAAAGTTCCTGGCTGTCGAAGCGGCACTCTCCCGGTACGGGCTCGCGCTCTGACGCTAAGTCGAAGCTGAGTTGGCAGCGCCGGTCTTGCCGAAGAAGCAGGACGGCGAAGCAAGCTCGACAGGAAGTAAAGATTATTCGTGTTCCAAGCAAACACGAAAGGAGCTCGAAAAAGAAGAAAAACGAGCGGGTGATCGGAAACAAGAAGAATGGAAGAAGAAGCGTTGATCACGAAGAAGTTCTGGTACGAGTTAGAGTTCCAAGCTGGAAAGCTGCGGCTGATTCTCCCGCTTCTTGCGCAGGCCAGCGGGCCTTTTCGTGCGCACACACAAACGCACTGCAACTATATTCTGCTTGCGAGACGGAATGATGCCTTCGCTAGGAAATTGGACCTGAGCTTGAAGGATTTTCGGGAGGAAAAAATAAGGGCGAGGAGGAAGAGAGGTATAGCGACGAGACAAAGAAAAAAAAAGAGAGACCTCGATCGTAGTATGCTTTCGCGACGTCTCTCTAAGTGTTTCGCTCTTTATTTCCCAACGGGAATGGGCGCGTGGGGATAACGGCAGAAACAAGCGAGGCAGGAAAGGAGGTAAAAAGAAAAGGAAGGAAAGGCGCGCGTGTGTTTTTTATCCCCTTCTTCTCCTCTCTGGAGCAAGCAGGGGCAGGAAACGAGGCCCTGTTGCAGGAGAGACAGATTCGAAAGGCAGGCCCGCTGCATCTTGCTAAGAGCGCCGGAGGAACTCTCCTTTGCGCCCGCCACAATAAGAGAGCGCCATTATCACAATCTGTCGGAGGAGCAGTGCAGCTCCTTGTCTGCTTGTTTGTCCTCCGCTGGCGGCAGCGGATTTGTTTGTGTTGTCGCTTTATGTAGTCGGAAACGAAGATTTTTTGGACCGCCGGGCCCCTGCAGCGCCGGTGGCATCAATAGAACCCACGCCTTGCCGCCGGCTACAGGGAGAACAGCGCAATACAAGCGAGGGCGATGGAGTGGGGGGACGTTAGAAGAGAAGGGGGAGATTCCGAGCGCTGCGGAAAACTCGGAGCAAACCCTGGCGGGGCGCATATACGGCCCCGCCTCTGCTTACGAGCGCCGGTTGCTGTTATTTACTGCGGTCGTACCGGCGTTCTTTCACTTGACACGTTCTTAACGGCGCGCTCCTTTTACGAGAGTCCGCGGCGCGGCGAAGGCGGCCGTATGGACGAAGCGGACGTACGTGAAGGTGAAGGAACGTCGAGCAGCGCCTCTGGCGGGCGAGTGATCAGCTCAACGCACAGCTTTTGCGTGTGTTTAGGGAGTAAAAACCGGGGATTAGGCTTTATACGTCGTGATGTAATGTTTGCTCTTACGAGGCCTGAATTGAGAATGATTCTTCAGTTTGATTCTTGTCGCAGTAGGTGGCTTCGTTTAGTGCTCTAATATGGACGTAACAGCTAGGTTTATTTAGCACGGGATAAGAAAAAAAAAAAACAACGGCATGCAAAATGGCTTCTTGCCTAGCTATAACGACGATGCTATTCCTACGATCATGCGTCTCGACTGACAGCCGCATACAATAGAGAAGCCTGGGGCTCGCTGTTACCATTCGTCCTAAGTAAGGGGATGTATAAAAGCGCGCGAAGTTTTAAACGAGTCAGTTTGCACATATAGTTACTGATCTATTCAGTTTTTAACTTCGCGCGCGAGGTGCGTGGGGAAAGTCCAACTTCGCGAAATTCAACTTACGCTCATGCGGATCTGGCACATTTCACAACCTCTACAGATAAAATGTATTTTTTTTTTCAGAAACTGGAAAAGCGAGATTGTTACGCAGGAGGTTTAATACTGCGCGTCCTACCCTTCCATATTTTTCAACTTTTAGGGGCAAAATTTCCGATCTCACGTTCTCATTCAGCACACGTATTTTCGCTTCTTTCTCTGCCCTCGTCTAGTTCGCGCTGCCCCACTCCGCTGTGAAATTCTGTATCGCAAAGTGTTGCGTAAATTTCTTCCATCAATTCTAGACTAAAAAAAAACTGCGCAGAAAAGTGACTATACGATATTGTAACAGCCTCGCACGTGACAGAAATATTCTATAATCCGTAATTGTTCACATTATAAAGAAATGGACGCGCCACAATACAAGGATGAGAACTATGGTAAGCGGCTAACTTGAGAGGATTGGATGTGCTGCGCTTTGTTCACTCTGCCGGTGCTAACCGCAGCAAGTGAAGGCTTCATCTGAATTTCATGAGCCATGGAAAGCCACAGGTCTCTTTTTTTTTTTTTTTGCTTTCTTGTTTTGCGCGGGTAGTCCGAAAAGCATTACAAAACTAGCGCGTCATCTGACTTTACTTCGGCGCCTTTGGGGCCCCAATTTAGTCGGTGTTAGCTTACACAAGAGGCGGTGTTGTAATACTATTTCGTGACGATGGTGTTTTGGCGTTTCTGTTTCTCGCTACTTGACTCTCCACAGCCTCCGTATCTAATGTAGTCATTTTCAGGGAAGCATATGGGGCTCTGTTTAAGTATTGTCATTTAGGTGTACATTTGTAGCTGTGCACAGTCGCTGAGCTGCAAGGGTGTATGAAGGAAGCCTTGACATTTTGCGACGTGAGAAATGGCAGCTAATAGGGGACACACCACGTGCAGAAATTCACGTTGGCTGCAGATGCGTATCAGTAGAGTACATGCATTTGTTGGTAACGAAAAGAAAATCAATGAAAAGATATTTCTAAACTAAGTCATGGAACGCTTAGCTGCCCTTATTGAATAATTACGCAAATTTAAATGCGCGCGTGTGTGTGTGCGTGCGTGCGTGCGTGCGTGCGTGAGTGCGCGCGCGCTGTCAAAAGGAACAATTTTTTTTTATTAGCGTACTGAAAAAGATGCAATGTAGGTTGTTTGTGTTAAAAAGAAAGGCTGCTTAATTTTCATGCTTAATTTTCATGCTTTTGAAAGCATGGCAGTGGTCGATAGGGCCCAGAACGCAAGCGTTGCCATCTGATCATGATATTTTCATGAAGTTTTACTTAAATTCTCCTGTGTCTTCGGGCTTCAGAATACAGCTCTGAAGCTACTTAATATTTTAGTACGTGCCATCGCACTGTGTTCCTTAAAATTTCAAACGCCATACTGATACAGCTACAACATTCCTGACCAGTGCATAACGTTTTGAAAACAGAGGGTCAATTTTCCTTATCTTGATACTGAGCCAAAATCGAAATGAAAGTGTGCGTGCTTATCTGTACTGCAACACGAACTTGCGTTTTGTGACTAAGTTTTATCCACACCCTAATAACAAATATTAATGGCATGCGTTGCACAATGCTGAAGTTTCAAGCGAGGAGGTTCGTCCTGCTGCTTTTTTTTTTTTCTTGGAGGGTTGGGGGGGGGCTTAAAGCATGCACAGCGAGGTCGCACTATTGACGGAGGAACGTATAGAGTGGATCATGAGGCCTCTCTAGAAATGTCTTCCGCACTTTCAATTTTTTCTCAAATTTTAGCCGCAAAAATGACGTGCTTACGCCTTCTCGCTCAGAAATTGCTCGTCACGAGAAACTTTCTGAGCACAGTTGCGATCTATTTGCCGTTGGAAGATACAAAAAGGCCAGGTCGGCATCCCCTGCATCGCCGCCGCGTATTCTTGCTGCGCGTGAGTTTCCAAAGCGACGGAACGATATGCTAACTTCATTCCTGAGATGTTTGCACAACGCGCTCTCTTCTGCAAGTGGTTGTTCGATGCAAAGGCTCTTCTCACGAACCAAGCGTAAATAAAATGGCGAAGTAGTAAAAAGCAATGCCCTCCATTCCTCACCTTTCTGCGCGAGCACCCCGAATGAAGTGTGTTTGGACTTACTATTCGTTTGCATTACAAATTCGCAAGGCCGCCCTGGTCGGGTTATTTCTTCGAGGCGAGAAGTGCGAGTGAAATCCTGTGACGTCCCTCTGATGTCCCTATGACGTCGCTGTGATGATATCTGCGACCTGCGCGCTAAGTGCGTCGGTGAAGCAGTGACCCGAAACGAGTTTTTTGCACTGCAAACAAGTGGTCTACTTCTTTGCTTAGTGCTTACGAAAAACTGTGGAATTGCGAATTTTTCTCGGCGACCTGTACACTCATTCTTTCAGCAGCTTTTACTGAAACGTTCCGTAAGCAGAAGTAATTCTTTTATTCCTTGTCTTCCGTGTCATAGGCGAAGCGCCAACTCGAGCACGACTCCATCTATATTGGCTAACTAGCCCGTATCTTTGAGCCAGCTTTCAACGAAGCAAATATTCAAACGACTCAAGGTTGCAAGCGAATGTGGCTGCGCGAGCTCCTGCGGTGCACCTCTTCGGCCGATAAACTCGGAAATTATTTGCACCCTGTCGTGTCCGGTCGCTGTGTTGAATGCAGCGAAGACGCACACGGTACTTTTAGACTTCGTTTATTTAAAGCCGATGAGGGTGCGACCAGCGTCGACCGAGGCAGGAGCCGAACTGGCCGCCCGAAGAAAGGAGGGAGTGGAGAAGCGTCCACGGAAGGGAGTAGCTTCCCAGAACAGGAGGAGGGTGCGGGGGCGCACCGTGGGGGGGCATCCGGCGACAGCGTGCGACGAGGGGCAAGCGGTCGTTAGGAGGAGGATTGAGTGGTCGTTAGGAGGGGAATGCGAGTGGTCGTTAGGAGGGGGCGCACACACACAAAAGCAATAAGGGGACACAACACTTCCTTCCCCCTTAGAAAGTTGCCTGGTATCGTGCAGGGGGTCGGCGCTCACGCGTGGAGGCGCGCTGGCTTTGTGCGCTCGGGGGAGAAACACTTGTAGGCTGGCTGTTGTTCGCTGTGTCTCCTAGGTCTGTCCTGGGCGAAGTCTCTTCTTCCGGGAAGAGGTGCCAGGCTATGTGGGAAAATGGTGCACGTGTTCTCTCCGCTGGCGGACAGCTCTCAGACGGCGTCGTAAATCTACGCAGCTGGTTGAGATGTCGGCGTGCTACTGTGCCATGTATGTTGACGAGCCAAGAGCGCAGGCCTATGCGTCTGACAATTGTAGCTTCCTCCCAGCGTGGCTTTTTCAGAAACTGTCGGGCGAGGACGCGCTGCCCCTCATTAAGCGTGCCGCAGCGCGGAATTGCTTTTTCTTCCCGGAACGTCTCTGCCTTTGGCTCGGGGAGGATGGCTGTGAGCTGGGTTCGCATTTCACGCTCGAACATCATTTTCGAGGGGGTCTCGCCTGTTGTGCTCTGAACCGTCGTGTGCTGCTTGAAGAGAAAGCGCGCAAGGCGGCGCTGCAGCGAGCCTGTCTGATCTCTTTCAAGGGCGCGTTTTAGCTCGGCTACGTAGCGCTCGGCTTGTCCGTTTGTCGCTGGGTTGTAGGGGGCCGATGTAACTGATGAGATCCCGTTGTCGCGATAAAACTTGAGGATCTGCGCAGACACAAACGGTGTTCCGTTGTCCGACACTACCTTGCGCGGCAGGCCGAACGTTGCAAATAGTGATCGGAGGTTGTCAATGACTGCTGCCGAAGTCGTCTGTCCCATTTGCCTTATCTCAAGCCACTTTGTGTAGGCATCTACGACCACAAGGAAAGTGCAGCCCTCAATTGGTCCTGCAAAATCAATGTGCAGTGTGTGCCATGGTGTGTCTGGCTTTTCCCATTCTGGGACAGGAGCTTTCGGCGGGGCGCTCCGGCTGCTCTGGCAAGGCTTGCATTCTCGCACCACTGTTTCGATGTCGTTGTCAATGCCAGGCCACCACATGTAGCTTCTGGCACACTTTTTCATTGCAACGATGCCCCGATGTCCGGCGTGGATGAGAGACATAGCTTGTGCGCGTAGTTCTCTCGGCATCACAACTCGGGACCCAAATATGATGCAGCCGCGATGGGTGCTCAACTCTGTAGCTCGCCTGCGGTAAGCGTCGAAGTTGTCCCCTTTGAGTTTATGCACGTTGCCTTGTTGAACAGCTGTGTAAACTAGCCGGAGAGCTGCGCACTTCTGCGTAGATGCTGCAACTGTGCCTGCTGTAAGCGGAGGTTCTGGCAGTGCTTCGAACATCAGAACGTCTCCTGGTGGAAATGGTTCGTCAACAGTTGCGTCTAGTGGCAGACGGCTTAGCGCATCGGCGTTTTGATGTTTACTCCCATTGCGGTAGACCAGAGCGTAGTCGTACGCTGAGAGTTTGATGCACCAACGTGTCATTCGCGGAGACAAAGTTGGTGGCATAGGCCTTTGTGGTCCCAGAATGCCCAATAGCGGTCGGTGATCGGTTATAAAGGTCACCTTCCGGCCGGCAATGTACTGGTGAAAATGTGTCGCCGCGTAGACGATGGCTAGCCCTTCTTTGTCAAGTTGCGCGTAGTTGCGTTCTGCTTGCGACAACGTACGTGAGGCGAAGGCGATGGGAGCTTCCCTTCCTTGCTCGTCAGTTTGCGATAGAACCGCGCCGACTCCGTACGGTGATGCGTCGCAAGCCAAAAGCAGAGGCTTCCTTTCGTCGTAGTGGCGGAGGACTGTACATCTTCGAATCAGGTCTTTCAGGGCATCGAATGACTGCTGATGGCGTGGCGACCATGTCCATGTCACATCTTTCCGAAGGAGTTGGTATAAGTCGTTGGCCACGGTAGCTCTTTGTTCCAAGAACCGGTCGTAGAACGTCAAGAGTCCGAGAAAAGCCTGTAGCTCCTGCTTGTTTGTTGGAGCTCGTGCTTCTGTGATCGCTCGCACTTTGTCCTCGGTAGGGTGAATGCCTTCCGCATCAATTCGGTGTCCCAGAAATTGCACCTCTGGCACCGCAAAACAGCACTTCGATTTGCTTATGCACAAATTAGCGTTTGCTAGCCTTTCGAGAACGAGCTCTAGGCGCACTGCATGCTCTTCAGTGGAAGTGCCACTGATGATGACATCGTCAAGGTAGACACAAACTCCTGGGATGCCCTGAAGCACTGTCTCCATGAATTTTTGAAATATGGCCGGGGCTGCAGCTACGCCAAAAGGCAGTCGCTTGACTTTGTACAAGCCTTTCAGTGTGTTAATTGCCAATAATTCAGCAGTTGACTCGCTCACCTTCAGCTGCTGATACGCCTGGGTGAGGTCCAATGTGCTGAAGACTCTTGCGCCACGTAGTACACTGAATACTTCTTCAGGTGTCGGTAGCGGGTAAGAGGACGCTTTAGTCGCAAGATTGACGGTGCTCCGGTAGTCTCCGCAGAGGCGTATGGTTCCGTTCTTCTTGCGAACTACGACAAGTGGTGTGGCCCATTCTGAATGCTGCGTCGGCTCGATGACACCTTGCTGCTCCAGTTTGTCCAACTCTTTTTCAACTGAATCTCGGAGAGCAAACGGCACCGGCCTGGCCTTCAGAAATTTGGGTTGCGCGTTGTCCAACAACTCCAGTGTGACCGGGGGCCCTTCGTTTCCTGGAATCTCTTCCGAGAATACTCTTTCGTATTTCTCTTGCAGTTGCTCAACCATGTTCTGGCTCGGCGTCTGGTGTATGCCGCATATCATCACGCCTAGTGGAGAAAACCAGTTTCTCCCTAGAAGGCTTGATCCTGTGCCCTTCACAACAAGCAGAGGTAGCGTATGGGTCTGGCCGTTGTAGTTAACCTGCACGTTGGCAGAGCCCAATAGTGGCAGATTCTGTCCTGACCACGTTCGCAGGTGCGTGTCGTCTTGTTGCAGGGCGGGTGCGTCAGATGGCCATGAAGTTCGGAACGTGTCCTCACTGATCAGAGTACAGGCTGCGCCGGAGTCCACCTCGAACTTAATCAGCTGGTGATGTACGCTTACTTCTGTAAAAATCTTCGGTCGCGTGCCGAGATTCATGGTGTTCAGGTCGTACAACACAGATGGTGTTGCTGATGTTGTTCCATGGAGATCAGATAGCGGCGTATTCTCTGAGGCGTTGACGCTGTGATTAGGCTGGGAAGGTGACTTTATCTTGGCAAGTCTCCGTTTCGTAATGCATGCTCTTTCGATATGCCCTCGCTTGTGGCAAAAATTACACGTGGCTGACTGGAATCGACATCCCTGGGGGTTGTGTTGGTCGTCACACCGCCAGCAGCGTTGTGCCTTTTTGACCGATTTTACAACAACAGAAGGCTTGCGCACCTGGTTGCTTGTCTGGTGTACCGGCTCGGTGTTCCGGCGAATCCCTCTCTGCTGGTGACCGGCGCTCTCCGCTCGAACGGCGATGTCGTAAGCTTTGCTGAATGTGAGGTCCTTCTCAGCGAACAGGCGCTGCTGCAGTGACTCGTCACTCAGTCCGCACACAAATCTGTCGCGTAACATCACGTCCAAGGGAAGCATGGTGGTGTTAGCAGAAGAAGCTGCGTCTCCCTCCTGCCCGGTAGCTGTTGTCGACAGCGTTCCAAAATTGCAGTCGGCAGCGAGCTTCTTGAGCGCGGCTACGTAGGCGCTCACAGTTTCTCCTCCCAGTTGATCTCGTCGTTGGAAGCGAGCCCGGCTGTAGACCTCGGATGGCCTTGGGTCGTAGTGCTTTTGCAGCGCTTTTACGATGTCGTCGTAAGACACTGCCGCTGGTGTGCTTAGCTGAATAAGGGCGCAGACAGTATCGTAGGTCTGCTCCCCGCACAGCGTCAGCAGGTTGGCCCTCTTCAAGGCTGGGTCTGTGATGTTGTTAGCTTCAAAGTAGAACTGAAGGCGTCCAACCCACGATGACCACGATGAGCCGTTGAATTCTGGTATCTGATTGGGAAACCCTCGCGTAGCCATGGCTTGTCAATAGCGTTGCGTAGCGCGGGTCGAATCCACTTTCTCGTCGCCACTGTCGTGTCCGGTCGCTGTGTTGAATGCAGCGAAGACGCACACGGTACTTTTAGACTTCGTTTATTTAAAGCCGATGAGGGTGCGACCAGCGTCGACCGAGGCAGGAGCCGAACTGGCCGCCCGAAGAAAGGAGGGAGTGGAGAAGCGTCCACGGAAGGGAGTAGCTTCCCAGAACAGGAGGAGGGTGCGGGGGCGCACCGTGGGGGGGCATCCGGCGACAGCGTGCGACGAGGGGCAAGCGGTCGTTAGGAGGAGGATTGAGTGGTCGTTAGGAGGGGAATGCGAGTGGTCGTTAGGAGGGGGCGCACACACACAAAAGCAATAAGGGGACACAACACACCCTTAAATGGGTAAAAAATGAATCACTGATAGTTCCGAGTTTAACACCTGAGGGTGTTTATAAACGCCCTTATGGGGTCCATGAACACACTAACATTTTAAAGGCGTTCACGAACACTCCTAACGGGTTGGTGAACACCCTCACAAGGTGTCAGCCGTGAACAAGAGCGTTACACCTTTATGGGTGTACAAATTTTTAGAGTGTACGGGGCTTGCATGGCACCTTCGGAAAATGCGCTCCTGCTGCCTTTGCCGCGATTACGTCGGATCCGGCGCACTTAAATTTTGAGCGCGGAAACCGATTTTAGGGTTTAGGTGTCGCTACAGTTAGGGTGCCTCAGCGCTCTAAACTTAGTGACTTTGACCACGTTACTCCGGCTACTAAAAGTGTCTGAGCTTTTCCGTAATTAAAACAGCATGGCCTAAATATGCTCCTCCTTTTTCGGGGCGATTACGAACAATGCCATTCTAGTTAATTCTCTGAACAAATGGCAGCCTGCCGACACCTGAGACAGTACCTGCCCGCGCGCTTACACACACACACACACACACACACACACACACACGCGCGCGCGCACACACACACACACACACACACACACACACACACACACACACACACACACGCGCGCGCGCGCGCGCGCGCGCGCGCACACACACACACACACAAACACACACACACACACACAAACACACACACACACACACAAACACACACACACACGCGCACACGCACACGCACACACACACACGCGCGCCCACATGTATGCGCACGTGTGTGCACGCACCCAACAAGATTTTTCGCTTACTCTGGCAAACCAACGGCAAGCCAACCTGCGATAAGGCTTAGTAGATTTCTGTTGACCACGTTGCCTTAAAAACTGCCTGAGGGAGCGGAAAATAACGCCGTTACAGTCTCAGACACGAATCCCGGCATCCTCGCACAAGCAGGGTCTGTGTATGCTCGCCAATGCGCACATAAAATTGAGCCAAAACTAGAAAATTCCGGCAGGGCTGGCGCTTTCGTTGTGTATCGTGCCCAACTGTTCGCGGAAAGATTACGCCGGCTTTGGCGAATAGCGCTCGCAGAAACGGAGAGAGAAGGTCGCACACCTACGGAAGCCGGCTTGCACGCGCCGAATCGCTGTACAGGCCCTGGCAAAATATGCGCGAGATTCGTTCGCGGCGCCAGCGAGCAGCGTTGGGGAAAACAAGAACGGAGATTAGTATTGCCTTCAGCGCTTCGCGGGATTTTTCCGGGGAGAAGGCTCTGGCCTCAAGAGGTTTTGCCGCGCGTGGTACACCTCTGCAAGAGTCGCCCCTCACGCAGCGGCTGCGTTCTTTTCTCTCTGTATACCTGCAGCTTCGGGCTTGTTCTAATCCCCAAGACTCCCTAGCACGCCGTCCCCAGGGTAAATCCGAGTCGCGGATCTCCCTGGAATTAGATCTTGTTTGTGTCCATCTTTATTTCTTCGTCTTCCCTAGCTCCTCTACCGCCGCTCCCTGATTTTTCTCGTTTCGCGCTCAAGCTCTCGCTTCCTGTATACCTACCTCCTATCCGAGGACATACGCGCCATCGCACGCAACTCTGAGTGATCTGAAGTTTATGTCATTCCCTGCATGTCTCCCCTGCTGTTTTTTTTTTCTTGTCCGGAATCATTCCTTACCTTTTTTTTTGCACCAGGGGTGAGTAAGCAATTGCTTTTATTTTTTTGTTATGTGGATGCATTCACTGCCAAAACTTTTGGACGTAATGCGGACCTGCACTCATTTCTCTCCTGCCACTCCAAATCTCGGCTGTAATCAATGTGAAAACGAAGAGACGCTGAGCGGGGAAAGAGACACAGAGAGACGACGTCCGGCTCAGCGGCGCGCACTTAGAGCGGATCGAATAACGGCGCGTACGGTGACCATTAAATGGGGAGAAGAGAAAAGTTTTCTGTAGCAGCCTGATGCGTTCGCGCACCGAACAGGGCATTAGTGGCGTTATAAGGGGGCGCGTCGTGCGCGATGACAAGCAAATGATGCCGCTTGAGGATGCCCGATTACGAGCCGCCTTTGCTCAAGGGTAAACAGGAAGTTGTTAAGCAAATTGTGCTTGTTAGTCTGTATCCGAGAAGCGGCGTTTCTTGCTTCTCGTGCTGCGCGAAAGCTGTGCCTCGTGTTTCTTGTTTCTTCACCACGTGGCGCTCGCTTTTATTTTTTTTTTCCGGTTGACTCGTTTTCAGAAAACGAATTATTAAGACTCATCCAGTACTCGTTTCCGTTTTCGAAGTAATTTCTTTTAGCGGGCCGTGAATTTTTTATGCATGCGTATGAAGAACAAATATTCAAAATTAAAGGCATGATCATGGAGAAGTTGATTTTACATGGAGATATGCAAGCATATAAAGAGGCTGGAACATGAACCGGGGCAAATGCCTGCCCTGCTGAAAAAAAGTTCTATGATGCAATAACCTCACAGAGGCTTCATCTGAATATCATACAATTTGTATGATATTCTATGACATCTCTATGACGACTGTATGATTTTACAGAAATGTATGACATTCGTATGATAATTTTCTATGATTTGTATGATAAGTCTATGATATTTGTATGATAAACTGTATGAGTTTATTGCATCATACAACTTTTTTCAGCAGGCTGGCGCCTTTTCGAGCACTCTATAGGGCCTCTCTCTGAAAATTGTTTTCACGCCTAAATATTAAAGTGTCAGAAAGTATACAGTGCACGAATGCGTTTGAAACAAACGCCTATTGCAATGAGCACACAGTCTGCTGTATAGCGACTTCGCCTCCAAGATAAACAAACAAAAACAAGTTGAACATGGGTGCTGGTGATACATAGCGGCGCAAGAAAGAAGAAATATCGAGGCGCAGCGGTTGGTTGGTTGTCGTCGCCACTGGCGTTTTCTGTGCGGTTTCTTGCCATCGCGCTACTTGGCGTTCCGTCGTGGAGATCGGTGTTTCTGCTGACTCTGCCGTGAGGAGAAAGCGTCTTACGGGAGAGGAGGGGGCGGGGGAGGGGGTAGCGACGCGGTCGGCGGACCAAGCGCGGGGAAATGGTCCCGCCACCGCGTAGAGCAGGCGTGCGCGGTGTTTCAGCGTCGCTCAAAGATTTCGGTCGTGGGGCCGCGGTGGATTTTGTTTTTCGGCCTCGGGATTACTGTCTCGGCATCGACTGGCGCAAGAAAAAAAAATCTAGATTTGTCTTGCTGGTGTTCTTCCGCGCCTCACGAACACATTGATCTTTTCCTCTATGATGGGCTTCTCCTTCGGAGGCGCCGTTGAAACGCGAAGAGCCGCGGGACAGTAGACGTGTAAGAAAGGAAAGAAAAGGAAGTGGACGGAGAGCTGTGTTTGTGCGCGTCTCGGCCATGTTTTTATTTTTTGTTTATGCTCTTTGTTCTTGTTTGTTTTGCTGCAACAATATGACAGCCGCGTTGTGTAACTGCTAGCATAGAGTGGAAGCACACAGTCGACTCTGTTGACGTTACTTCTTGGTTGTTCGTTCCGTTTACAATGGCTCTTGCTTCTAGTTCGCGACGTTTATTTGTGAGCTTCAAGTACTTCTTGCAGAACTCGAAAGCAGCCTTGGCAGCGCTCATCACGAACAGTGTTTCTGTCAGCGAGAAAACGCGGTACACCGCGAGAGTGACATTAAGCCGCTGAGTGTGTGCCCCCACAGCATTTTATTGCGATAATATTTGAAGGACTGCGAAGGCGGGAAATGTCCGGCGTTGGCGGCGACGCCTATGTGAAGCATCCGCCGTCCATCCGTGGCAGGTGGCGTTTAAGGAGATTTCCCTCTCTGCACCTGGCACGGTTAGGAGGGGTCAGGAGGAGAGATAGGAATCCCCCCTCTCCCCTTGTAGGGTAGAGGCTTAACTAAGAACGACTTAGCGAAAATTAAAGTAACTAAAAATTTTCGTTTGTTTTTTATGGTTTATGTTAATGTTTTATGTTATGCGTTATTGTTTCTGGTAATTTTTATGTTTTTTATGTCGCAAAGCGACTAAGGCTATGAGGTACTAACTAAGAATTACTCAGGAAACACTGATAAAATAAGTGATTACGAATAGAAATGAAATAAGAATACATTCATAATTGGAATATAAAAGAATTTGAATAGATTGGCGAAGGAAAAAAAAAGGGCTACCGTATTTGATCTGCGTGAATCCAATTTATCGCCCTAATTTTTTTTTATGTTAAGGGGCCGAAAATTTAACTTTCACCTTCCGTCACCAGTGGGGGCACTAAGGTTTTGTGACTGAGCTTACAGAACAACGCAGTTTCGTTCATTTGCATTCGTTGCGTTCGAAGAAGAATGATTAATTTTATGACTTTTTTATTGTTTTGCAGGTGAGTACGACGGTCCTCATTCAAAGCGCCAACAGCACCAAGGTATTGTCCTTAGACAAGCGATCTCTTCGTCCGTCTGAAAAGCGATCGCTTAGAGAGGAGAAATGAAGAAAAGGAAGGAAAGCAGTTTGATTTCCAGGAATGTGTTTGTCACAAAGATATGGTTACTAAGTTAGTTTTCCTGACCTGTCACTTATGTTTAGTACCGATATTAATGCGACGTGTATGATAAACTAGCCGGACAGAACGAGAAAACATCCAGTAAAGCTCGTTTTCCTGTCGGCAAAATTCCGACTGCAGACCGAAGCGACGCTCTGGTCACTAACGAAACACGATTGTAGCGCTCGTGGTGAAATTCACAGGAATGCCTTTATTCTTTATTCTTCTTTATCTCTCTCTCGCCAGACCTTGGTAAAAAAAAAAGAAAAGAAAAGCAGGTTTTCAAAAATGAGAACTCTGAAAGAAGTTGTAACGCTCGCTCATAAGAACCTTAGTGCTGTGACTTTGTTTTCGGCTGAGCGCGCGGCAAAGACCATCTTCTTTTGGCGGCGCTACTACACTCCCGAAATTCGGGCTGCAGCGAGTGGAAAACAACCGTGGACGGCGCGGCGAGATTTGGCCGTTCCTCCCATTTCCCACGGAACCGGCGTTACCTCGGCGTGGTCTCTTCTTTTGTGGCACGATCGAGGGACGCTCCCCCCCCCCCCCCCCCCCCCCCCCCCACGAAGCTCGCCGCCCGCGCGACCGGGGCTAGCTTCTGTTTGCCAAGCTTGGAAAGCAAACACGAGGCGCTGCTAGCGACCGCACCAAGGGCGAAATAGGCCCAGTCCACGCCCACAAGGAAGGTAAGGGGAGAGGGTAGGGGGGGCGTCGTTTCCGAGCGCTAAGAACACGCTTGCCTTACGTACACGTCGGGGGGCTCGGTTCCTTTGTCTTACCGGCGCCACCCCCTTTCGACGCTCGCTGTCCAGTTTTCCGTTGGGAAAGTCGAGGCAGAGGGTCGGCGACTCGGGTCGTACAACTCAGAGGAGGGAGATCGCTGCCTCCCGGCATTTCATGCTCCGGCCGTGACAGGCTGATCGGTTAGAAGACGCGAAAAGGAAGCTCCCTTGAGGCGACCAAAGCTGAAGTTGTCCTTTCTTAACGCCTGATACGCACAGCGCTTTAAGTTGTAGCCTAGAAGTTTGCTTCACCTGAATTTCAGAGATATCCCTTCAATGTTTGCTTTTCTGAAATTTTGTTTGAAAAACTATCTTGAGTGCTAAAGTCTGTGTCGGTGATAAATCAAAGAGGAAACAAAGGACATGCAGACTTAGATAGGTGTCTCAGTTCAGTGTAAACGTTTCTACAAGGCGACACGTATTCATCACATTCCATAGCCGGAACGTCGGTGCCAAGTTCATATCAGCGCATTTATAGGTCCTTATTTTGTTGTGAGTTTTATTTATCAGCTTAATTGCGACATATGTGTTAAACACGAAAATCTGCGACCAAGTGAATGGTCTGAAAATGAGGAAGTATTAAACGGCTGGGTGTGGCCAAAGCAGGCACACAATTTCGTTTTAAAGACAGAATTGCAGTGTCGGGAGATTATACGCGTCCTTCCTTTCTCTGTGATTGCCGCTGGTCATTTCAATCGGGCTTTTTGGCTGGCTCGTTGGTGCACGAAGTGAAGTGAAGGGAACAGTTCGAAAGACTGAGGAGTGCCCGTCTATACACGCGCTCAGGTAACTGAGGTTCATAGTCAGACAAAAAGAGAATTCATAGGTCAGACAAGACAGAGACAAAAGTGCGGTAGCCTGGCTACTATCAGCTGTTAAAGGGCATAAAGAACAACTCTAACATGGCAGATGGTATATGAAAACGAAGTTTGAAACCGTGAGCGAAGTTAGAACGAACATTCCGATTCTGAGAGCCCGATCGATCACTAATGCAGAGCGTTCGAGGAGCGGCATTTTAACTATCCTCTTCCAAACTCCGCTCCTCCGCTCTTCCTCGAGCGCACAGCGCTCTAATAACGTTTTGGAAGTACGAAAACACGAACGGGAAACCCGAAGCACGGGGGCAAGCGCGAGAGCGCTGGGCGAGGGAAGCACGCAAGCACGGCCACGGTTCTCGGGGGTTGCGTCTGTGCCAGCAGAGGCCAGCCGGTTATTTCGGTTCACTTCGCGGAGAGAGTCCGTGCGTTCCGCGGGGGCAGCGGGATTTGGCCTGCATCCCTCGCCAAAGCTCGGCCGCCAATGATTCATGGAGGATTTGTCGCGGCGGCTGCAACCCCGCTTGTATTGGGGGGAGGAAGAAGTGTGCTTGGAGGGCGCTTCTTCTCACTCTTTCTCTCTCTCTCTCAACCTCTCCGCACGTTTCGTCGCGTTATTTCCGTACACTGCTGCCCGCTGCAAAAGGCCGATGTTTCATGCAATGAAAAAGGGGGAGAGAGAGCACAGGTTTTGCGAAATAGCGACAGTTCAACGCGAACACTGCCTCTTGCGAGCGAGCCTGAGATCTTTGGTCACCGTTTGCTCTAACCGGAAGCGTTTGAAGGTTGCCGATACCGATTATCTTGTGCGATAGGCGCATTGACGCTGCTTTTTTAATTATCTTGTAAGACCGGTGGCGTGTAGGGTGGTTTTAAAATGCAAGTCATCGGCGATCCTGTCCCAGAAGCGTGCTCATGGTGGCGTAGTTTCTGAGTTATGTTGCTATTTTTAGTGACTTTAAAGCTCGCGCAAGTGGCTCCAAGCCTTTACAGCTCTCCAATTTACTCGTCCTCGTGTTTCTATATGCATGTCGTGGCTGCGTTTAAGGGCCCGCTTCCCCAAGGTCACGGCTTTGGGAACCGGACGACAGCATATCAAGAGAGATTGAGCAAGAGAGAATAACCCTAGAGAATGACCCTAGAGAGATGACCCTAAAGAACAACCCTAGAGAGATGACCCTATCGGTTAGGGAGATGAGGGAATAGTGGAGCGTCATTGCGCATGCGCTGGAGAATAACCGGATGTGCGTTATCAGAGAGACTTAGCATACCGGAGACGCGTACTAGCGGATACATATGTTGGCTTTATGTACGCCTACTGCGCACACGCAGTGGTCTTACCCGGCCACGCATTTGCTACAGCGCATGCGCAGCTCCCTTACGAAAAAAACCGGCATACGTCTCCGCCAGTACGTCTCCGGTATGCTAAATCTCTCTAGTTGTCATGCGCTATGGCCTTATGCCCCTACCCGACACGGTCACAATATTCTAAAAGCATCTACTATTCTAAAACTCCCTGTCGGGAAATCTCGGACTGGTAGAAACTGCGCATTTCAGTGCCGTTTAGATTCAAACCCACATGTTCATTCCAAGTTAAAAATGCGAATTCACGTCTTCTTGGTGGCACCATCAAAGAACATCGCGGTTGGACGCTCCGCGCATAGCGGTGGCACTGTTTGCAACTGGTCACCATCCTCGGACGCGGGCATTCCATGCACTCCCGCGTCCCTGGCCTGTTTGCAGATTTTGTCAGCGCCCCCCCCCCCCCGCCCCCCTCCCTCGTGCTTCGACGGCCGGAATAAATGAATGACGAGCCGAGCCCCTGCCGGCGCGCCGGTCGCGTTCGTTCCGCCGGTAAACCTCGCTGGAAGCACGCAGCAGAGTCCAGCTGTTGTTTGCGAGCGGCGGATATGCTGGCGGGGAATAAAAAGGGAGAAAATAAGGCCCGCGTGTTTGCTCGTCTCCAGGAAGGTCCGTGTAACGAGCCGGGTCTGCCCGCGGACTCTTCCCTCTTCTTTCTGTCCACATGTCCCGCTAAGAGTGTATATATGGGCGGCGCTGGATACAAATGGTGAAGCGGAGAAAAGACGCGGGGCAGCCGGGAAGAACGGGGACGGTGTGGGGCATCCGCTAACCGTAACAGAGAGAAGTTTTGGAGCGTATTTTTTTTTTATGAAGACCGAATGTTGATGCGTGCGCGAACATTTTTCTTTTTTGACAATTCGCTGAAGTAAAAAGAAAAAAAGAAGTGCGTGCCATCAATATCACAAGCACGTCTGTTTGGTTCACATTTCTTCTGACCAGATGCTTTGAGTGGATGGATTCGTCGAGATGTGGTCCTTATAATAAAGCAACTGGGCTGATTACTAAACACAAGCTGATAAGTTCTGCTGGTCATGTTGTATTTTACTGAGCGTGTAAAGAGATGGAAGCAAACACTCTTGAGGAGATCGTGGCGTGCAGGGCGCTTAAAAGTTCTTTGCAATAAAGACATTTTATGGCTTAGAAATAGTTTGATTGGGAATCGAAAATCGAATTTGTTGCGAACTAGCGGTGCAAAATGTTTTTTTTTCTATTTTTGTCAGTATTAACGCGAACCAGCAGTGAAGTTAAATGTCAGCACCTTGAGAAAGCGAGTTCCATCAACATCTGGCCAAACTTGTTCCCGACCATGTCACTGTCAGCCTAGGCACACGCTCCTGTAACTCGCGTCTCTAGTTCAGAGGCAGAGAGAGAGAGAGAGAGGAGCGGTCCTACGTAAGCGTATTCGTTTAATGTAGACGTCATATCCGGCATTCGCGGACTGCTTTCAAGCTTACTTCGTCCTTAAACGCAACGCCCATTTTGTAACTTAGTATTACGAGATTTTTCGCCGGAGCTGTTCGGCTAGCGCACATATATTGGCTACAAATGTTTCGTACTTGGCCCTCATCAGTAGCGCACCTAAGAGGACAATCTCTAAAAAAAATGTTAAATTTTGGACATTTTTTTTTTGCTCGAAAATTTCCAAAACTTTGAAAAAAAGAATCACTACAACAGCAAAGCACAAAGAACTTTCGTCCCAGTTATCGACACTCGCGTAACTCAAGAGTTCATTCTGAACTCAGCCAGGACTGCAACTTTGAAATTTCTCTTTCGTAGCGCATTAGTGCCGATGCTGCCAGTCAAGCGAATGCGTGAAACAAAATACCTGAATCGGAAATTTCATTTTGCGACACGCTATGCGTTTGTTATTGCTTTCCTGTCGAGTATGAAAGCTAAAACCAGTTTTGGCCCGCGTCTAAATTTGTATTGCTCGTAACTACGTTTCTAGAGGGCCAGCCATGCTTTAGAAACTATCAAAGATATTGTGTGGCAGCAACTAATGAGGATATTTGATATAGCCGACAAAAGTTAGAGGAAGTAAGAGTAAGAAAAAAAATTATATCGATCGCCAGCGCGGAGCGCTGTGAAGTCATACGCCATGAGTAAGCGAGAAGCAAAACCGCATACGCGTCGAAGAAACCCGGAAAGTTAGGCCCACGGCCTGTGTATACACCTGTCCGACGGTCGAGACGCGCGCACTTAACATCCAGCCGCACGTGAGCGCCGGTACAAGCAAGAGCTAAGACGCTATACCTTCCTCAGAGAAGCTTCAAGAATTTCCGAAACTTTTCTCGAGCCGCCAAACTCTCCTCTCACGTCGCGTTTCATTAGGTGAGCTGCACGCTGCTTCTCTTCGACAGCGCCATCTCTTAACTCGCACCGACATATCTCCCAAGAAAGCGAGCTGCGCGCAGCCCGCGGAGCGTTCGCAAACTGACGAGCACCCTTTGACGAATAATACCATAACGAGCTCGAGATAGCGCCCAGCTCACGCTCCAGGAGACGCTAGACTCTGTTGGCCGGTTATTAAGCTCGGCTCGCATTACTCCAACGCCTCGGCGCCAGAGCTTCGATGCTGCGCCGCGCCGCGGCGCGCTGCGCGCACGCGATGGCTGGTGCAGTATGTAGATGTGTAGTGTAGTAGTCTCCGGTTCTACAACGCCCCGGCGCTCATTATTCGCCGGCTCTTCGCGCTAATTACGGCGGCCGGCGCGCGAGCAGGCAGCTCCTTGGGCCGCGCGCCTTCGACCGCTCTGATTGCTGCCTGATCTGCAGGCTAACACCTCTTGAAAAATTCATCACGGCCCATTTACTTATGCACGCCCGCCGCCCGCGCGCCTCTCTACGCGCTCTCCGCGGCCGATCCGTTGTTCCCCGGTCACCACGCGGCTCGGCCCAGAACTCGCTTACTTTCTCCTCTCTGTACGCCGCGCGCAGATTACAACAACTGCGCGCGATGCTTCGCCGCACGCGTGTAATAGCGGCTAGATGAAGCGTTACAGCTCCTCCTCAGCTCGCTTTACCCTTCTATCAATCACGTTGCTGGCTCGGAAGCGGTAAGATGAAGCGAAACTCGGTAATTTTAATAACTGTGGGTTAATTCACGATTTTAAGAACTCGAGGCGAAGGGGGGTAAGGGGGCTGAATTTGATGTAAAAAGAGGGACAAGGAATGAACTGAAAGACAAACGTGACAAAGTGCTTGCTTTGGCAGAGAAAGTGTATGAAATGGTTTGGTTTGGTTTATAGGGGTTTAACGTCCCAAAGCTATGAGGGACGCCGTAGTGAAGGGCTCCGGAAATTTCGACCACCTGGGGTTCTTTAACGTGCACTGACATCACACAGCACACGGGCCTCTAGAATTTCGCCTGCATCGAAATTCGGCCGCCGCGGCTGGGATCGAACCCGCGCCTTTCAGGTCAGCAGTCGAGCGCCGTAACCACTGAGCCACCGCGGCGGGGTGTGTATGAAATGCATCGTGCAATAAGAACTGGCCTCGCCATTTCTAAGATTTGCTCCTAAATCTGCCCCTGGGATACGTCTACTCTCTGTGTCATGGAGCGAGTTGCGTGTGCGGCGACTCGTGAGGAATCAAAGAATGAAGCCGTCATTTCTTTCTTGTCGACTGTGCTTTGGCGGGTGTTGGAGTTGTTGTAAGTTGATTTTTACTTTAAGGAGATTTTCTCTGCTGACCACAGCGTCGGTGTACAGGCTTTGAGGTAAGTGCTACCATCGGGATAGGTCGACCGTAATCGAGAAAATAGCTGATGCGCGCAAATTGGTCAGAATCTACAATATTTCTTATTCGTTAATAACTCAGCGCCCTGAATGTTGCTTGCTGATGCAGACAGCTCTGAATAAAATATTGCACTTACGACTGCATAAAAGAAGAAGGATAGTTTTCTTTTTTAGTAGATTTATAGCTCTGTTTTGTAACCACGGAGTTATACCAGACCCTTTCTAAAGCAGAACCTCTTCAGTTATGAGCCATGATGCCGCAGCCTTGAATTCTTTGTCATATATGCATGCGGATGGAGTAGCACCAGGATGAAGTAATTTCTCTCCGCTCCAAGCTGCGCGATATATTTTCTTTGTGACAGATATATCTATTACGTAATCATCTGATTTCAGGTAATACATTATTCCTGAAGTTATTCCCATTGTCCGGTTTAGATTAGAGCTTGTCATGCGACTGGAGCGGCCCAAACTTTCCTCTAAAGCGTTCTACTCTCGAAGACCTTTGCTATATCACTTTTGTATACTATAAGCTTTGTTTGAAATGTTCCGAGAAGCGCGGGCAGTCTGCCATAACTATAGCGACCACGATCACCGCTTTCGACGACTCCACACCGGCTAAGCGCAGAAAGTAGTTCTCACAACCACGATAGCTGCCAAAATCCCCCCCGCCTCTCAGCGTCGCTATATCCCCTCCACAGATCGCGCTAATTCCCCCAAGTTGGCATGCACACGCATGTTCAACTCGGCCGGCCGAGCTCGTCGAAAACTACAAATCACGGCGTTCGGTATGCGCGCCCGCGTTCCCTCGTCAACACCAGGCGGACGCGGCGGCGCAGCAGCACTTGGGGCCAGACACGGTGCTCATAAGGCCATTAGCGCCCCGCTTACACTCCACTCTTGTGCGGCGGCAAACGAGTTCAAGCGGCGCGCCGCCGTCGTCGCATGCCCTGCCTATTTGCGAGCGGCCGCGCAACTGATGGCCTACTCCGGGGTGTGGTGTTTGGATGGGCGTCAAGATCGGGATTGCGATGGCCCTAATGGAACAGCTCGGACAAGCCGCGAGGTCAAGCGAAGGTGCGGCGCGCGCGCTATGAGCCGATGGTGGCCTCGTTCTTTCCTCCTTTCCCCTAGTTTTTCTTCTTCCGTCTCTTTTTTTGTGTTTTTGCATCGACGCTGCCATGCATCTTTGCTGGTCAACAAGGAGGTTCCTTCGTGTTTGCCGCACCGCGAGCGAGGCTTCTTCGTTTTAAGATTGCGGTCTCACTTAAGCCTCGCGAGCGCAGGACGCCTGGTCTAGCACCGCGTGCGTCTTGCTACACGTGGTCATGGCGACACTGATACAGACAGTGAGATTCTCAGTTCACCGGAGCGATATGTTTTCTTGCGTGTGCGGTGGAAATCGAGAGGTATATACAAGAAGGAAGGCCATGTGTTGTTGGCTGAATGAACGAGACATGCCACATAGTGACCTCAATTTCGGATAAACAGGATGTATACGATCGCTCGGATGATTACACAGCGATTGTGACCCACGCGGTTCTAGGTCCGCTGCGCGGTGGTGCCAAAAGGTCTCGCGCTGCGTTGGCGCTTTGCTCCAGCTTGCTACCACACAAAACAACTCACCGCGTCTCTGTGGCGAAGCCCAGTGTGGCCTTTCTAGAAACATTCTGATTTGATTTGTTAGGTTTTAACGTCCCAAAGCGACTCAGGCTATGATGGACGCCGTAGTGAAGGGCTCCGGAAATTTCGACCACCTGGGGTTCTTTAACGTGCACTGACATCGCACAGTACACGGGCCTCTAAATTTCGCCTCCATCGAAATTCAGCCGCCGCGGCCGGGATCGAACCCGCGTCTTTCGGGTCAGCAGCCGAGCGCCGTAACCACTGAGCCAACGCGGCGGGTTCTAAAAATATTCTCTCTAGAAATATTCTCTCTTGCTCTTTCTGTATTTTTTTGTACTCTTTGTCCAAATCTCTACTGACGTACCATGGTAAAAACACTGTTAAAATTTCCCTAAAAACTATAGGGTCTGATATGCACCCTGTATAACTCATGTGTATGTATATGTGCGCGCAAAGGCCTTTTATGAATGTGTTTCACTCCGTCACCTCGTCGATCGGAGCAAACTGCAAGGTGAATCACCAGGCCCACATCTCCAGTGATCATTAAAGAGTGCCACCACCCCGCTCCCTTCCACCTCTCTTCCAGTCTACACGAACGCCGGGAGACTCTGCCAATCGGTGCGGTGGGCAAGAGGAATGAAAATCAATTCAAGGAAGTCAATAGCTCCAATATACCGAAAGAGGACCGCAATGCACGACGGATGCCAGCTGTTCTCGAACTGTAAAGGAAGCAAGGAAGGACGCCGTGACCAAAAGCGCTCCTGCCATGCAAAGGAAACTGGAATGTATAGCAGAAGCGGGAAACATGGCTAGTAAACAACATTGTCAGTGCCACTGTTAGCGGAGCGTCGTAAAAGAGACGTTTCTGCTCACTAAAAACAACAACAGAATCCCAGCCATGTTCTCCGGCACCCAAACATTTCAACGAGCTGGCGGCGCCCGGCCAGTCGGCAGAAGCAAGCGCAACCTGATTTATTCATCCTGTTTTTTTTTTTTTTTTAGCGCTCGTCTGACGCAGCGCGAGAGCTTGCTTCGCTAGCATCGCGCAGCAGCACACCGCCCAAGTAATTAGCTTCGAAGCACGAAAGAAGCGCCGGAACGAGGAAACAAACAAAAAAAAAAATCTGGCTGTAACGAGCGCCGAAATCAAGTTGTTCCCAACTTTCGGAAATCCGCCCCCTATATATTTCTCTCCCTCCTCCTCCGTATCGACCGCGCTTGGTTATACAGCTCACGCAAACGCATCCAGCCAGCGCGGATCACCACTTCTCATGCGCACACAACTCTTGCGGCCGCCGGACCCGGGCCGTTCGTTCCCGGTTCGCATGGCTCTACAATTTATTTTATATCTTTTCTTTTGTATTTGTTGTAATTGGTGCTTATACGCTGTTGCTTCCCGGGCATGCCCGAGGGTTTGTATCTTATTTAGCCCACCCGCTTTGCTCGCTTGTTGAGTTTCGCTAACGCGATGCGTCCGTGTCGCTGGTACCCACGTCGACTTGTATCCGCGTTGTATCGGACGGGGGGAATGGTTCGAAAGGGCGACGGGGATGTCCGAGGAAGGGGCGATCCACCGCTGCACAGCTGCCGGGAGCCATCCTCCCCCGGCGAGTATCGGCCGGCACACGTCGAGGAGATTTATGTTTACACGAAGGCCAAAACATGACTTCCTCCGCCGCGGGGCACTCGTAATGGCCGGTCCGCGGCACTCGTGCCTTCCGCCCTTTCTGTACGTTGCTGGCGTTCACGGTCGCACGCGCTCGGATCGCGGGCGTTCGTGTTCCGCCCCCTACGGCCGGCCATGCTTCGTTATGACCCCGAGGGTTAACAACGGAACCGAACCGAGCTCTCTCCGTGGTGGCCTTCCGTGTATGTATTCCACACGCACGAACACACCAAGCCGCTTTTCGTTCTGATCCTACCCCCCCCCCCCCCCCCCCACCTCCCCCGTTCTTCGTTTGCACTCTGGCGCTTTCTTTTCGACTCCAGTATACACTTTCTCACTTTCTCGTTCGGTGCGCTCTGCGTGTCCGCGTGCGGGCGACTCGTTATTACAGCCTTCGTCGAGCGATAACCCGTAACGCGATGCGCGCGCAGGATGTCTCTATTTAGTCAGCGCAGGATGAAGAAGAGCCGTGCACGGACGGGCGCCGCAAGCGTGTACGCTGTGTGCGTGTGTGCGCGCGCACATGGTAGGGAACAGGAAAAGTAAAAAGAAACAGAAACAGACCGCGGAGACCCATTAAGTTGTTGACCCGCCGGGCGTTTCTGATGTGCTGGCGCGGCGGTTTTGTGCGCGGAGCCTCCTCCCTTTGCGCTCGGCGATGTATACGTTGCGGCAGAGCACGCTTCGGCGCGATAAACGAGCCGGCCGAGCGAACAACATAACGCGCTCGCAAGAACGGTTTGTTCTGCGCATTTGTAGTACTAGCTGAAAAAAAATACAAAAAACCACCGTACCGCGAACAAAAGGTATTCGTCGTTCGAAGAACGGAAACGTGAGCGAGATGTTTAAGATACGCGCTACGCGAAAGCTCGGAGTGTAGGTAGTACGTGTAAGTGCAAGCCAACTGCGCCAATACGTAGTACACCGTTTTCTCCCCGCGTATGCATACATGCCGCCCGAAAACGTGTTCCGAGGTTGCAATTTTGAAGTATAGTGCGTATGCTCACGTAACTGCGCTGTCGAAACGCCAATGGGGCACCTTTATTTATTGGCGCTTTTGTGGCCCGCGCACGCTGTTGGTGTTGCAAGGTGGCTCTCTCGTCGGCCCCCACAGAAACGATTGCAAAACGAGGCCGCGTGGGACCCTCCACGTTCGTTACATATATACTGATGCGTTTTCGAAGAGAAGCAGCTCGCATAAAACAAAACGCCTCACGCGTAGCACGCACGCCGTTCCGATTGCGTTATTCTCGAGGGGAGAAAAGAGTGCTGATGGCGGAGCAGAGCGCATTGGACGCTCCCCAAGTGGAGTTTAATAAATCAACATCTGAGGCGCACCAGGTATATAAACTTTATGAGGGTAGCTGATTGGGCAAGTTGGCTGTTCATTATGAAGTCGTGCAGCGTTCAGAAACACGGACAACACTCGCATTTGGTGTCTCCTTCGTGTTTTCCGTGTTTCCGAGCGCTGCAGACTTCATAATGATCAGGTGTATAAGCTTCACCTCCGTCTCGCCAAAGCCGTCTGCCTCCTAACGGGTCAGTAAGCACTGGGTTAGGACAAGGTTAATTGGAGAGTCATGGGAGAGGCCTTTGCCCTGCACTGGGCGTAATCAGGCTGATGATGTTACTGCTGCTGACGATGATGCAGCACTGGGTTGGCATGAAGGATATTAGCATTTCATGTAGCGAGCACGGACGACAGTGAGAACGCAGTAATGGGCAGCGAGCGCTGCTTCTCAAGAGCCTGCGAACCTCACGCGGCAGTCCGACCAAATGAAAACAGGCGCAGCTCACGCAGAAAGAGATAGAGAGAGGGGGAGGGGGGGGGGGGATAAAGAGCTGTACTAAAGTGCAACCGTCCATGGGGAGCGCTCGCTCAATCACCGCCGCGAAATCTGGGGCCACGGTGCTCGGACGAGCCGCACCCTTTACGGGCGCACCACGAAGCAGCCTGCCGACGTGAGCGCATACCGCACGACGGACGCGTATAATACTTGCTGCTGTTCTACTCAGCGGCAGAAAAGTGCCGAACGAGGAGGAAGGGGGGGGGGGGGGAGGGGGGGGGGGGGAGAACGGACTCAACCGCGCCGGTCAATGGTAAACACACGACACGCGAAAGGCATGTTGCAATGAGCAGAGAGGTCACACCGACCCGGAGTGTGGAGAGATAGCCGCAGCGGTCGTGTTGGAGGCGGCGATGGCGGTTCCCACCCCGCGGCACTCTATAGGAGGAGTGCCGGCGCGCTGTGAAGGGCGCGGACGCACCTCTGGTTGCCGCCGCTACGGGACATCACTCTCGCAGGCGGAGGCGAGCGCACGCGGAGATGATGCGGACAAGAAAACTGGAACGAACGAGCTGCAGCGCCGTGCAGCCGCCTCCACCACGCCGAGGAAGGCAGGAAGAAGGAAGGGCGGAAGGGCGGAAGGGGGGGACTGGGTCCATTAATCTCGATGATGCGGCCGGGCAGTGCGAGCGCGCTGGTTTGCAGACGTACCGCATATTAGCACTCCTCGCTACTCCCCCGTCATTCTGCGGACTTGGCCGACTTCAGAACGGCCGTTACGTAGCATGCAACAACAACATCAAGAGTAAGTACGGGACGGGGAGCGACTTTATGCTTTTTTTTATTCTCTCGCATACGTTTGTGGCTCGCCTGCCGAGCCACTCCCCGCACTTACGCCCCGGGAAGCGTCTCGTCGTAAGTCGTCTCTCTTCCAGGACTTCTGGTCTTGGCGGCGGCGGCGGTCTGTGCACGGTGTGAAGCTGGAAGGTGTGGCACCTGAATGTCTTGTCTCATGAGGCTTGTTTAGGACGATCGACATGAAGTGCGCACTTGTGTGTGTGTGTGTGTGTGTGTGTGTGTGAGTGTGTGTGTGTGTGTGTGTGTGTGTGTGTGTGTGTGTGTGTGTGTGTGTGTGTGTGTGTGTGTGTGTGTGTGTGTGTGTGTGTGTGTGTGTGTGTGTGTGTGTGTGTGTGTGTGTGTGTGTCGCAGCTGATATGTCGGGACGTTGAGCACCTCAACTTATTCTGCAGCACTGCTTTGTAGTAGGTTTATTACTCGAACACGGAGCAATCGGTTCCGTTCAAAAACAAACACTACGGCACCAAGTCTCTCGGATACCTCCTGCCTGGCTGCTTGGCTAGTGGTCGGTGTCTGCAGTGTTGAGGAGCAGAAGGTAGAAAGAACTACGTTGCTTAAATTGTTGCTGTTAGGCATACCTCGACATCTAGTTCAATTTTGATAACGAGTACTTTTTGTTGAAAATAACTAAATGGCTTATACAATGAAAATACGTAGCTGCCTACAAACTAGGAATGACTGCCTTTCCGACCGCGTTTGCTTGGTTCACCTCGTGTGTTTCGGATTACGAAAGTTACGACACACATCAGAAATGCAACGTAATTACCTGCTAAGCGCGAGTGAAACTCTCACTGACACGCACGGTTAACGAGAAAGAACTCGCGGCTTATTTCCCACCTTACAGGCAGAAATTTAAACAAGAAGTTAAGCATGCGAGCCGCAATCTCGATTTGCCACGCGAGAGCCACGAGAATAAGCTTGTTTGCGAACTTGGCCAGAAAGCGAGAGCTGACAGAGTGACTGGCGTATTGTTTGTCTTTGCGCAAACTTGAATCCCTTTGTTTAGAAATGGCATTGTGGAAATCCCGAGTCTCGTTGCTCTCGCCAAACAACTCGGCGCGGTTTCATTACCCAGTTTTCTCTTTTATTCCGCGGTATTTATTTCTTGTCCGGGACTCCATTCTAACCCTGCCTGCGCACGTTTAGCCCTCAGCCAACAGTAGCCGCTGTTTGCCGGCTCATAATGGAGAGGCAGTGAAACAACAATCTGCCGTGAACTGTCCAGGCGGTGGCGGCAAGAGCGACATTGTGCGCCTGTGTTGTTCATCCAAGCACTCTCTGTTTTTCTTTTTTTTTTATTTCCTTTGCTCCGTTTCTTTCGAGCGCTTATCGTGCGTCGGAGAGCCGTACATTTTTTGAGGTGTCACAAAAGAAAGTAGGTTAAGGCCTTTCTTTTTGTCCGTTCTATTTAGTTTTTCTTTTCCTCGTCCATGGCCATCGCCGGGCATTCAAAATCATAACGTAATGGTATTCAGCTGGTCATGATGCATTGCCTCTGCCTTGTCTAGCTTTTCTTTTTTTTTTTGACTTCACTTTCGGTCGGCCATCCGCTCTTGTTCCCCGAAAAGAGCGAATTCTCAGCTAGATAAGGCACTACAATAAAGAGGAGGGAGCGGGTCGGAAAGAAGGGGGGGAGAGGGGGAGTAGAGCCTTTTGTTTCTCTAAAATTAAAGCGGGTCTTCTCTACGGTGAAAGCGCGATCAAGAGCATTATATGGCGCGCCCGCGATGCTGCGACGCCAAGCAAGGCATGTCTCGGCCCAGCGAGGCCCGGTCGCTTTTGGGCAAAGAAAAAGGGAAGAAAAGATAAACAAAAAATAAATCTCGGTTCAAGCCGGGCCTTGCGCAGCATCGCTCAGACAGTAGTCTGCAAAACCGCAGCTCCCCAATCCAAGTTAAAACAGGCGCCGGCCCCAAAAGGCTTGGCCAATGCCAGGCCGCGCATTTGGCTCTCTCTCTCTCAGCTCTCTGTGGGGAAATGAATAAAACGGCCCGCCGCTGTGCCAATACTGAGTTATCTCTGCGGTGGCGGGCGTCCGGGGCCTCTCGGTGCGCCAGATAGGTCGCTCAGTAATTACCCAGGGGGCCAGAGCTCGCGCGCTTGCCTCCATCGTATATACGCAGGCATCGGAGTAATTATCTCTGAGTGATGTTCGCGCTTGGATCGCGCCAGCGTTCTTGTGGGGGGAGCCGTAGGCGTCGCCGCCGCTTCCTGATCGTGTGTGCATTCCGACGTGCGCGCAACCCTTGGTCGCTTCGGATTTGAAGAAACAAAAAAAAAAGGTAGAAAACGACCCGTCTGAGAGCCCATATAGTTTACTCTCCCCGTGTGAGCTGCTGCTGCCGAGGTGGTGGTTGTACGCGAACAGAACCGATCCCGTCGAGACACCGTCGCCCCTGCGACGGGCGCTGGATAAGTGCTCGCGTACTCGCGCCTGCCCTCCAGGCGGCAGTCGGGGCGCTAGCAGTGGTATGTATATATGTGCGACTGGCAGCACGACGTGCTTTGATGCCGTGGTGCGCTGGGCGATAGAGACATATCATCACCCACCTCGCGAACGCTGCGTCATACACGCCTTGCCCGTGCGCGTGTGTGCACAAGTGGGTTCGCAGAGGATTACGCACCTCCCGCCCCGATTTCTGGCTCTTTCTGGCGTAGATATATGCCCCGCTCGTCGCACATCGTGTGTGGTGAAGTACCCAGAAGTTTTGAGAGCGGAGTTTTGCGATGGGCGCTCGCGATTTCCGCGCCCTCGTCCATTTTCCCGGCCATGCGTCTGTGGGTGGTTAACGCTGTCTGTGCAGAAGCTCCTTTTTCTTTCTCTATTTTCCTTCACAGTGGCGGTAATCCCACGGAGCTTCCCGGAGAGAACTACTGACTAGAGCGAAGTTTTATCTCTGGCTGTTTGGTGGGAAAATATGCATTAGGCATCGATGACATTCTCTTTCTGCTGCCATACCTCGACGAATTCGTCGAGATTCTCTCGCTCCAAACAGCTTGACAGCTATTTTCTCGCAGGCTTATCGCTGCAGTATAGCGAATAAATGCCATCATGAAGTTGATTCACAGTCTCGTTATAAAAATTTCCACTCTGAAATTGGCCTTTCAGTGGTTATCAACCCGTAGAAAATATTTCTGTCCCCAATTATATTGCTTTGTTGTAATAAATCTTTTTTCTGCTTTAATGTCTCAAGTACCGCACTACCTTTTTCACGGTGCCAGATCTGGCAATCACAGTGGTTTCCGCGGCCCGATGGTGCCATATGAGTCCTAGCAACGTTGCACGCTAGCGAGTCATGTTAGTGGTATAGCCGCACCTTTGTAAAAATGATCTATAAACTGTCTATAGATTTCTTATAAGCTCTCCTTCCTGTAGATGTTTCTTTTTGTCAATTCATAATCTATAGACTGTCTGTAGACAAAAGTCCACTAAAAGTGTATGGCCATAAGTCTGTAGATGGTCTTTAGACTGTCTACACGGCTTATATTTCCTATAGACTAGGCTGTACGATTTGTCTATAGCAAGTCTAAAGCCTTTATAGACAAAAGTCTATGGACAGCCTATATATAGACTGTGTAAAGAAATTTCTGCAACGGCAGTCACAGAAAATTAGCGCAGTTGCACCTTTTGAGCTTATTTAACGGAGATTCGACGAGGCTCCGCTGTTCTACGCGTCCTATTCTGCGCCACTTCTGCAAGGTTACAGTTAGTGCGGCATGTGTTAAATATTGCACAAATAAATGCAGAGAAGCTTACTGCCATCGTTTACTGGATATTAAACGCAAGCCGTGCTGTTATTTCGTTTCTATAGTTTGTCGGGTACTTTCTTCGAGTCTTCACTTCCATCTTTTCCTGCATGTCGCGGGATGTGTTGTGCTTCACTTCAGCTTCCTTCGTTCGGCGGAGAAGATAGCTTTAAGGAATGCTTTTTTTCTTCTTAAGGTCCATGATTGTTAGGCTTAGGTTAGTGCATGCATGCTCTAGTGAGTAATCTTTTCCGCATGTACAGGTTCTAAGAACCAAAACTGACTCAAAATTTAAATGATGGGCGCTTATTCCATGATCGTGCTTTATACTGAAACGTCATCTACCGTTGGTAAAGAAGCTGAAGAGAATCCCATTGTAGAAACATCTCACTAAAGCATCAGCTTAACTAGAGTTAAACCGCGACGAAAGGCGAAAAAAGAAAGTCACTTCTGCGCTGCAGAGTTTCATGCTAGGAATACGTGCCAAACGAGACCTTCGACGCTTCCATACGTGTTCCACTACAAAGGACGCCGTCGTGAAGACGGAGAGCCAGGCAAGGCGCTGCTCGACTATCAGCTCTGCCGCGACATTATCGAGTCGATGCTGACGCCGAAGGAGCCCTGGGTCGGGCATCATTACCGGAAGCACGCGAAGGGAGCGCGACCGAGTCCGGAAAGGAAGAGGGGAAGTACATAGCCGAAGAAAATGAGGAGCCCGCTCCGCGAAAGGAAGTACACAGAAAGCGGGAATAGGCTAAAAAGCGGGAAAGCCACGAGAACTATAAATTGCCCGCAGTCCGCCAAGAACTTTAACCCGATAACAGGAATGCGTCTCATAACTCACGCCACATCATAAACAAGTGCTATACCCGGCCGCTTTTACCGCAAAGCATTTCTCGTTTACAACGGCACGCCCTCAGTTCTTTTTCCGTTCCCTCTTTTTTTTTTCCCTGTATTTTTTTTTTTGGTCTCCCTGCCTCGGTGCAATTTTTCAGGGCGAGCTCGGCGAGGGTCTTTTTCGTCAGATCGCCTCCCAGCCCCCCATCAAATGAGCTCAGCACTTCCTCTTGCAGTTCGTGAGGTCGGCCTTGATGTAAGGCGTGGCGCTGCTGCGGAAAAGCCAACCTTCAGTCCACCTCCCTCTCTTGCATAGTCGAGGCACGATTCTGCGGTGTACTTGCAGGCGGATCGACTACGTTTTTACAGTGTTCCATGCCTTTTACGCTTTGAACATTTTGGGCTGCGTTAAGTTTATTGTTATGGCTGTGTTTTAATAATTGAAATCATGTCTCATAAGAATTGCCGCTGCGCGGATCGTAAGCAGATTTCTCCGCCGACCTCAGTTGACCCATATAAGATGGCCAACCATGCGCTTCGATCAGTTACAGACGTAGAGCGCGCGAGTTTTGTTTGATCCGTTCAAAACGTGGTCCATACTCACGGTCTGCAACCGTGGCGCTCGTCTTAAGAGCCTTCATTACTGTAGTGTATGCGAATAGCACATTTTTGAAACGGAATCCAAAACGAATGGCGTAGTGAAAAACCAAATCGGTTACGAATCGAGTAAGGTAAAAATCGAATCGAGTTCAAATCGTATATTTGAGTGATTATTCTCTATTTGTGCAAATATTCGTGAGAAAGGAATATTCACGCTAAACATCAAAGCTCTAGTGGCGGCTTATAAGTCATAGAATTAAAGCCGCACCTGTCAAAAGGGGCAACACTGATTTCCACTAGGAGACGCAATGAATCTATGACCATCATGTGGTATGCATATGGAAATAGAAAT